>NC_059373.1:37295280-37585280 GCF_019703515.2 Myxocyprinus asiaticus
CAGAATTTGTATTATTATTAATGGAAATTCTGTCATCATTCAACATCATGTTGTTCCAAACCCATATGACTTTCTTTCTTCCATGCAACACAATAAGGAGATTTTTGACAAAATGTTTGTCTGAGTCACTATTATGTTTTTTTTTCCTCCATATTTTGAAAGTGAATGGTGACTGAGACTGTCAGTCTGTAACATTCTGTCTAACATCTTTTGTGTTCTACAGAATACAGAAGGTCACACGGGTTTGGAACAACATGAGGGTTGGGAAATGATGACAGAATATATGAATATATGTCTGAGCTATCACTTTAAAGGGATAGTTCACCCAAAAATGAAAATTCTCTCATCATTTACTCACCCTCATGCCATCCCAGATATGTATGACTTTTTTTCTTCAGGAGAACACAAATGAAGATTTTTAGGAGAATATTTCAGCTCTGTAGGTCCATACAATGCAAGTGAATGGGTACCCAAATTTTGATGCTCCAAAAAGCACATAAAGGCAGCATAAAAGTAATCCATAAGACTCCAGTAGTTAAATCCATATCTTCAGAAGTGATATTATATGTGTGGGTAAGAAACAGATCAATATTTGTCATTTTTTGCTAGACATTTTTCTCTCTGCCCAGCAGGGGGCGATATGCATAGAAGAATGAGAATCACCAAAAAACACAAGATGAAGAATGTGAAGGTGACCTGTTTCTCATCCACACCTATCACATCGCTTCTGTTTCTCATCCACACCTATCACATTGCTTCTGAAGATACTGATTTAACCACTGGTGTCTTACGGATTACTTTTATGCTGACTTATGTGATTTTGTTTAGCTTTAAAATGTTGGCACCAATTCACTTGCATTTTATGGACCAAAAGAGCTGATAAATTCTTCTTAAAATCTTCATTTGTGTTCAGCAGATGAAAGAAAGTCATACACATCTGTGATGGCATGAGGGTGAGTAATTAATGAGAGATTTTCATTTTTGGGTGAATTATCCCTTTATGGGCTCTTGTCAGACCTGGATGAATTTTTCAATAAGAAGAGAGGTTTGGAAACCCTAATTGTTACAGAGAAAATGTGAAAATGTCCCAAAAGGACATTACATATAATGCTGAAATATAAACCAAAGAAAGATCATGCTTTATTAATGCTACTTTAGCTATTTCATAGCTTTTAAAGTCCTTCAGTGTAGTTACAGTTTTCAGTGTCGAAAGATTTTGATCATTAGTTCTGTACAGCAGTACTGCCGCTTTCTAAATGCAGAGTACGCAGCCTGCATAGGGCACCAACCCCAGAAGCGAACACTTGCTTTGTCTGAAACCGCCCGCTATCCACTATATAGTGCACTATTTCGGGTGTCCGCCATTTTGTAGGAGTGTCTGAATTCTGAGTGAGCCACACGTTCCTTATATTTGTTCACTCATTCTTACAATGCACTCTAATTTCGAGTGTACATTTGATGTACACTCGACAAAGGTTAATTGCCCATAATCCAGCGTGGGGAAGATTTACGAGCTGGGAGTTTTTTTTTTTTAATTTAAATTTTTGATTGATTCACATATACACCACAAAGAAAAACCCAACACATATACAATGAATCAACATTTCACATTCAAACCGCACTAATATCCCTCCCCATTCACCAACCCCACCCTGACCCCCAACAAACACCCCTGTTGTCCCACATAATAACACACACACACAACCAAAAAAACAAAACAAAAAAGAAAATATAATAAACATATATAATAAATATACTACATTCTCCACATCCCCTCCCCGAGAGTCCCCCCAAAAAGCGAAATAATTGCCCCATTTTTTAACAAATAAGTCCCAAAACCCCAACCTTCTACTTACCACTTCCTCGAAAGCAGCCACCCTCCCCATTTCCACACACCACTACGAAAAAGAGGGCTCTCCATCCGAGTTCCGTCCCCTTAAAATGATTTGCCTGCCGTTCATGAGACCGGTCAGAACCCAGTTTTTTATGATTATCCCCCATATTTATGACCGCCCCATCACCCAAAATACATAGTCTGGGACAAAGTAAAATTTGAGTTCTCAAAACGTCACAAATACAACACTGAACTTTCAACCAAAATTCTTGAATCTTAGCACACCACCAAAAAACATGGATTGTGTCTCCATCTTCTGATTGGCATTGCCAGCTGGTGGGTGTGTCTTTAAGACCAAGCCTATACAATCTAGAGGGGGTCCAATAGAATCTATATAAAATCTTAAATTGCATAAGGCGAACCCTTGCATCTCTAGATGTAGACTCTTTTTTAGAATCCTAGCCCACACTTCCTCCAAAGTTTATATCATTCTCCCATAATCTCTTGATAGAAGTTAAAACTCCGTCCCCCAGATTTGAATAACAGAGAGTAATACACTGATGCCTCATGGCCTTTTCCAAAAGCAGTAATCACCACTCCCAGAGTATCTGCCGCTTTAGGGGGGTGGGAGCTACTCCCAGAAATATTACAGAGCAGGTGGCGCAGCTGTAAATACCTATAGAACTGAGATCTGGGGATCTCAAAGTGTTGAACCAAATTTTCAAAAGATCTCAACACTCCACTCTCATATACGTCACCAAGTGTAGTAACCCCCCTCACAATCGGCCTATGTAACTTACTCAAATGTAATCTGGGACGTTTACTATTCCAAATGAAGGACTTCGCTATACTATCAAATTGCTTGAAATAAGAGAGGGGGACATCTACAGGGAGAGATTGTAACAAGTAGTTACATTTTGGAATACAATTCATTTTAATAACATTATCCTTCCCAGTCATAGATAAATGTAATGAAGCCCACCTGCCCACATCGCTCGAAAACCTTTTAATTAAGGGGTCAAAATGAACTCTAACTAAATCGGACAAATTTGCTGGGAATAAAATGCCCAAACACTTAATGCCCTGTTTGGGCCACTGGAAGGCACCCAGCTGGAAAGCCGTTACTGGGCAGTACGCTGTCAGAGCCAAAGCTTTGGATTTAGACCAATTGACTTTGTATCCTGAGAATTTACAAAAGGAATTAATAATTCTGTGGAGGCAAGGCATAGATCTAGTAGGGTCAGAGACAAGTAACAAAATATAATCTGTGTAAAGCAAAAGCTTATGTGCCATACCTCCCGCCATCACCCCTGGAAAATCATCTTCCCTTCTTATCGCAGTTGCTAATGTTTCCAGGGCAAGACAGAACAATAATGGGGAAAGAGGGCAACCCTGCCGAGTGCCCCTATCCAGAGTAAAATAATCTGACATTAATCCATTCGTTTGTACTGCCGCTACCGGGTTTCTATGAAGTAACTTAATCCAACCAATACAAATTTTCCTGAACCTGTATATTCCCAAAATTTTAAAAAGATGATCCCATTCTACCAAATCAAATGCCTTTTCAGTGTCAAGTGAGATGGCAGTGAGCGGAGTCTGATCATTCGCCACTGACCACATGATATTGATGAAACGCCTAATATTATCAGAAAAGCTCCGATCCCGAATAAACCCCACCTGATCTATATGTATAAGAGATGTCATACCTTTACTTAATCGGTTAGCCAGAATTTTTGACAATATTTTTACATCTAGTTGGATCAGGGAGATTGGACGGTAACTTTTACACTTGCTTGGATCTTTGTCCTTTTTAAGAATCAGACTGATCTGGGCTTGTGTCGTGGTTGGAGGAAGTTTTCCCTTCTTTAATGATTCAGTATAAACTTCTAACAAAAGTGGGGCCAGTTCTGTAGCATAGGATCTAAAAAATTCTGCGGCAAAACCATCTGGCCCCGGAGACTTGCCAGTAGGTAGGGATTTCATTACATCGTTAAGCTCCTCCAAGGTTATCTCAGAATCAAGAGAGTTTTTTTGCTTAGTCGTCAGTTTAGGAAGATCTAATGGTTCCACAAAGTTTCTAATATCTTCATCAGTAGATGAAGATGTGGAACTATAAAGATCAATATACAATTCTTTAAAAGCATTATTAATATCAATGGCCGAGGTAAATATTCACCACCAGCGGATTTCACTGAGGGAATGATAGAAAGAGACTCTCTCTGCTTTATATATCTAGCCAAAAGCTTCCCTGCTTTGTCACCCGACTCAAAGTATGACTGTCTTGCCCTGAATAACCAAAACTCCACTTTCCGCGACAGAATAGTATTATATCTATATTTCAATCGGGTCAATTCTCTGAGGCCATCAGCTGACATACGGCGCTTCAGCTCTGCCTCTGCACTTTTAATATTTCCTTCCAACTCCACAAGTTCTCGTGCATTGGATTTTTTGATGAATGAGGCATACTGTATGATCCGGCCCCTAAGAACCTCTTTAAGTGCCTCCCAAGCCACGCTCACAGAGGATACTGAGGACCAGTTGGTCTCCATATAAACATTGATTTCAGTCTTTAACATTTTAATCAGGATTTTGTAAAAGGGATACATTAAGGCGCCAACTCTATGATTTCTTTTTCTCTATATGTGGCATCACCTCTAAACTCACCAGGGCATGATCCAAGACTAAAATGTTTCCAACTGAGCAATCAACAACAGATGAAATGGATTTGGATATCAAAAAAAAATCTATTCTAGAATAAATCTTATGGACTGATGAAAAAAATGTATAGTCCCTACCGGATGGGTTCAAAGGTCTCCAAATATCCGAAAGACCAAGATTTTTACACATCCTGTGAAGCGTCAATGTTGTTCTAGGGGGTTTACACACTTTAGCTTCACTATGATCAAGGACTGAATCCATCAAAAGATTAAAGTCTCCTCCCAATATTATATCATGAGGGGTGCCAGCGGTTTGCAGCATCCCTTCAAGATCTATAAAAAAGCCCTGATCATCAACGTTGGGTGCATAAATATTAGCCAAAATCAGACTTTGCCCTTGAATTTCAGCTAAAACAATAATTACTCTTCCTAATTTATCTTTAATCTGTTTGAGAAATTTGAATTGTAAATGTTTATTAATCAATATAATGACTCCCCTGCTCTTACTTGAGCCAACACTAAAGAAAACATGTCCACCCCATATCTTCCCAGATTTTTCAGCTTCCTGCGGGGAGAGATGTGTTTCTTGAAGAACACTATTCTTACGTTTAAGAAAAGTAATAACCTTCCTTCTTTTTATGGGGTGCCCCAACCCATTCACATTCCATGTGGAGAGAGACAACTTATTCATATTAACTTTTGACATTTTGATATAATAAAAATAAAAAATTGTGTGTGAAAAACAAAATTATGAAGACCACATTCCCCATTAGTGAAACAATCAACCCCCGAACATCCCCCAAACAAAACAAACAGAAAAAAGAAAAACGTGCGCACTAACCCCGCGCACAACAGCGCCAACCGGCGACAATCCCTTTAAACTCAAAAGGTCCATGAACGCACACGAGTCCCCACGACAACTTTGCCACATTGATGGGGTCTGTCTCTCTCCATCGATCTCTGAGCTGGGACTCTGTGAGCTTCCTCGATTTCCAGCTTATGGCCTGTTATGTCGAGCAGACTCGGGAAGAGCTCTTCTAGGAATTTCACCGTATCTCGACCTTCTTCATGGTCAGGAATTCCAACAGTTCGGATGTTGTTTAGTTGATTATGATTCCCCAAATCCTCCAGTTTTTCCCAAACGCATTCCAAATCCACCTTGGTCACTAGCGGATTAGCAGCTAATTCTCTCTCTGATGACTCCAGATAATCGATCCTTCTCTTAAAGTCCGACAATACTGTAGCCAACTCAGTGAATTTCATCTCCATGGAAGTAATCGATCAACATATTACAGCAAGATCCTCCAAATCTGCAATGACTTTTGTCAGCATTGCCGACACATTCATCAATTCACACTGGATTTCTTTCAGATCACCATCTGAATTGAGTCAGGGGCTTTCGGTCTGTTGCCACCGTTCACACGTCTGCTCCTCGCATGGCGTCACGTGACTCCTTAAATTACTTTTTGACAAATCATTACTTGATTAAAATAACATAATAACATATAGAGAGACAAAACATACAGATACATTTTAAGATGTACTCATTATTTATATTTATACAGAATTTTGCCATTAAGATGAAGAATTTGTTATTTACTAAATAATTCACTGAGGTGATATTATTTTAACTCAGGAGACTGCACACAGTAGAAATGATAATTCTGTGGATGATTTAAAAATTCGGTTATAACATGTAGGTTATGATAATTTGGTCGGATGAGGGCGCTATGCACCCAGAAACGCTACCCAGCGTGCATTGGAGTTTAAAGATACTAATATATAACAAATAAATACAATAATGTACATTTGATAAAATGTGTCTACTCTTTATTAGGGCTGTCAATCGATTACAATTTTTAATCGAATTAATTACATGGTATGCCGATTAATTAATCGATTTTAATCACAATTGATCGCATATATAATTATTTGTTTAGAAAGCCCCTCAAATAACAATAATTCAATAAATTATGATTAAATACTTATAAATAGTTATATTTAAATCATTATAAATAAAATATATATTATAAAAAATATTGATGTAGATAATTAAAATACATTACATCATTGTGGCACATGAGTAAAGCATTAAAAAAGACGGTTACAATAAGGTTCCATTTGTTAACATTAGTTAATAACATTAGTTAACATGAACTAACAATGCGCAATACTTTTACAACTTTTATTAATCTTAGTTAATTTTAATTTCAACATATACTAATTCATTTCTCAAATCAAAAATTGTGTTTGTTAACATTAATAAATGCATTATGAACTAACATGAACTTACAATCAACAATAGTATTTGTATTAACTAATATTAACCAAGATTAATAAATGCTGTAAAAAATATATTGTTAATTGTTTGTTCATGATACCTAATGCATTTACTAATATTAACAAATAGAATCTTATTGTACAGTGTTACCAAGAAGACAATTCAAAAAGTGGCTTTAGTATGCAATATATGTTTATTTCCATATTATTTAGCTTATGTAATTGGCATTGAATTCGTCAATCAGTCCGAGATATATTTATTATGAGGGCTTTTCTAAGGATGTGTCATTGCACACAAAAACATTCTGTTTTTAGGTCGCTGTGTCAAGTTAAACATAGTTTGAAACTTGGAAAAACACGTCTTGAGATCCCTGCATTTGTATATACAGTCAGATGTAATGATATGTTCACTACCGTTCAAAAGTTTGGGGTCACTTGCCTGAAAAGTTTCTAATGATCTTAAAAACCTTTTGATCTGAAGGCGTATGCTTAAATGTTTGAAATTAGTTTTGTAGACAAAAATATAATTGTGCCACCATATCAATTTATTTAATTACAAAACTAACGTTTTATTTAAAAAAAAAATGTTGAAATGGATGACTTGGACCAAATAATTTAGAAAAGCAGCCAATAAGTGCCCAACATAGATAGGAACTCCTTCAATACTGTTTAAAAAGCATCCCAGGGTGATACCTCAAGAAGTTGGTTGAGAAAATGTCAAGAGTACATGTCTGCAAATTCTAGGCAAAGGGTGACTACTTTGAAGATGCTAAAATATAGTTTAATAATAGTTTTGATTTATTTTGGATTTTTTTAGTCACAACATAATTCCCATAGTTCCATTTATGTTATTCCATAGTTTTGATGACTTTACTATTATTCTAAAATGTGAAAAAAAAAAGAAAAAAAGAAAAAAAAAATGAGTAAGTGACCCTAAACTTTTGAATGGTAGTGTATGTTTTAAAGCATGCCTATACAGCAAGATTTGTCTAGATGTTATTGTCAGTGATTATACCTGGTGCTTGGGGGAATAAAATGAATCATCTTTACCCAAGAATTTCACACACTATTGCACTTGTGTTTATGGTTGTGTGACAATAAAAGTGATTTGATTTGAAGTTGGCCTACTGTATGTCTTTTAGGTCACCTTTTCACTTTCCTCTCTACTTCTTTCAGTATCATTTCATTAGGTGGAAATGTCCACTTTTTTACTTTTTTAATTGTTTATTTATTAATGTAACCGAATCAATGTTTAGATGCCAGTTCCCTCTATGGAAAAAAATGATACCATTTTACCATACCTTACAATGCCCAAGATTAAAGGGCACAAGGCAGGCCACCAAACAGCTAGAACTGACAGTGTCATATACTAATGAAATAGCTATTTTGACTCATTTGATTTAGATACTATTGTGATAAGAAAAGCAATCTGACCTTTTGTACAAAGGAGGTAACATGGTCAATATCATATTTGCTTATATTAGATTAGTGACCAAGACATTTTAAATCTTCAATATTTTCTTTAATTAGTGCAGAATCTTAAATATTTCTTCATTTTATGTCAGAACATTTTCTAAAACTTTTTGTTTATTTTCACATTTAAATGCAAAAAGCCTTGATTTTCAATGTAGCCTTAGACTTTTGGACCCCACAATATATAGTTATGAGCTGTGTTTCCCAAAAGCATCATAAGCCTAAGCAGATCGTAGAAATCATTGGCACAAATGGTCTCTACGATCAACTTAAACTTGCAATGCTTTTGGGAAATGCAGCCATAACCTGTTATTCATAGAGGCATTTGGGCTATTTCTGGTTTTACACCTTGTGAAAGAAACCTGTTCTTCCAATTACAAATGATTTTATATCATGAATGTTGGATGACATGCTTCTTAGGAAAGTCCATCGCAAACCCTTTTGACATTTAATCATGTGCAAGATCTGTCATATATCAACAATTACATTTTCACCAGTTAAAATGCTGATTCTTGATATCAGGAATGAATTATATTTGCACTAGTAAAAACATTAAATCTTGATATTAAAATGACATCATTACTCATGGAAATACCCGTTCTTGATATCCAAATTGGAATTTTAACTATTGAAGAACATACTTAATGATATCTTTAACTGCCTTTCAGAATTTGACAATGATCTGTCCTTCACTCACCCCTGTTCAAAACACAATTACAGATATCTATAATGAATTTCTTGCTCATTGAAATTCCAGTTTCACAAATCAGCTATGTACTTCTTGATAGTAAAAATCTCTTAATAGTAATAAAGGGCCAAATTCCCCCCATTGGTCCTTATGGCCTCCTTATAATCCCCATTCATAAATTGGCTCTATCACTGTACTGTCTCCTCTCCACCAATAGTGTACTGGCACACTATGACTGCTATCGCATCATTCATGTGGATGCTGCACACTGGTGGTGGTTGAGGAGAACTCCCTGTTCACTATGTAAGTGTAGTGTCAGAAAAGCACTATATAAATGTAACATTCATTCATTCGTGAAAACCTTATTTTCAGATATTAAAATAAGCAATTTTTTTCTGTTAAGAAGTATATGGAAGGCCAAAATATATTTAATTGTTCCCATTGTAACTCATCATAATTGCAGTTTTACTGGTAAGAATTGCAGTTACAGAAAACTACAATTTAATTTTTACTAGAAAGAATTCCAGTTAGAGAGCTCTCTAATTTAATTTTCAATTACAGAGCTCTACAATTGCATTATTACTGATAAGAATTCCAATTAAAGAGCTTTTAATTACATTATTCCAAGTATTTCAATTAAAGAGCTCTCAAACTGAATTTTTAATAGTACCAAATTCCAATTATAGAGATCTACAATTGAATTTTTACAAGAATTTTAATTAGAGAGCTCTACAATTGAATTCCTACTAGTAAGAATTCTAATTAGAGAGCTCTATAATTACATTTTTACTAGTAAGCATTTCAATTACAGAAATCTCAAACAGAATTTTTAATAGTAAAAAATTCAAATTACAGAGTTCTACAATTGAATATTTATTTGTTATTGACTTCCATTCATTTTAATTACAGAGATCTACAATTTAATTTTTACCAGTATTCCCAAGGAAACGCTGATTCCACGTGCCAGCAGCACCTGAAACACATGAGGGAGAAAAGTCAACACAATTAGACCAGAACAAACAGAACATGGAGCATGAGTGTCCGGAACCCGACACAGACTGAAACCGAACCATAGGAAGTCAGGATGCAGACACCATGCTCTGGACATGAAATAAGACCGACAGAAGAGTGCACAGCGGTAACTCAAAACTGGACCTGTGCGATCAACACAAAGACAGGACACAAAACACAAGACATGGGATGATGATGTCACGGTCCTGTCAGACAAAATCCCAACCTGACAGAGTGACAGGACCGTGACATTACTAAAGAGCGCACAGTGGTAACTCACACCCAGACCCGTGCGCTCAACACAAAGACAGGACATAAAACACAAGACAGAACATGGGGCGATGATGTCACGGTCCTGTCAGACAAAACCCCAAACTGACAAGGTGACAGGACCATGACAGCTCTATAACTGAATTTTTACTTGTAAGAATTTTAATTAGATAGCTCTACAGTTGATTTTTTACCAGGAAGAATTTTAATTAGAGTGCTCTACAATTGAATCCCTACTAGTAAGAATTCTAATAAGAGAGCTCTGTAATTGATTTTTTACTAGTAAAGATTCCAATTAGAGAGATCTACAGCTGAATTTTTACTTGTAAAACATTTAAGATATATTTAATTATAGAGCTCTATAACTGAAACATTTCTAGTACAATTACAAGAAGTAATGCTGGATGCATTAAAAGCTAAATCGGCTTGCCATAGTAGTACGTAGGAATTTCAACTAGTAAGAAATCAATTATAGATATCCATAATTGTGTTTTGAACAAGAGCAATTCAGTTGTTGTGTAATTGTTGAATGCATGAAGTGAACTTCAGCACTATTAACAGTGTATTTATTGATTTAAAAAATGAACGTTTTTGGTAAGAAGTACATAGCTGATATGTGTAGCCTATTTGGTTTGTACAGTTCTGCTACTGAAAATGCAGAAGATTTTGCTAGTTCTGTTTGGCGTCAGTTTGGGCATGTAAACATAAAACTATCATCCGTGGGCAATTAAATAACTAGTATCACGGTATCACATCATAGCTCAAACTCCTCTCGCGCCTCCCGTCAATGAATGTGTCCTGCGCGCGCACTTCAGATAGCCCCCGCCCGCGCGTGCGACCGGAGCATCTGATCTTTGTCCTACGTCAGACCGTCGCTCCGCCTCGCTCGCTCTCCAATCTGACCGTTTCCGCTACTGCATCCATTTTTGTGCATTCAGGAAATCTGTTGGAGTTAACAGCAGCCGGGAGGGTATCAAAGGGAAGGTGGCGGAAGCGAGGACGCCGACAACCGCAAAACAAGGGACCGCGGGCCGTAAGAGCAGCAGCCATGGGTTAGACTGCATTCACCATGACTGCGAAATAAAAGGCAAGCACTCGTTTTCTCTCTTCACACATTCGAGCAGATGGCTAATGACAGGCATGGTTGGGATGCCCTTAGATTCAGGAACACTGAGGCGTTTCTCACACCTTATCACTGGGGTTGTTTTTCCACGCCAATGTGACAAGCTGTATGCTGTACCGTACTACAGACATTTACCTGTGCTGTCATGGGGTTATATCGATTATTCTTAATGTTGATATACTAAATGTGGCTCATACTGCCATATTTACCATGCAAATACACTGTATGGATACTTATCCTATTTAGCCTACACAGTAAATGCATGGCATTTGACGTGTGTAGGCTGCACTATGGGACTAAACACTATAAAATGCATGGATTCCGCCCCCCACCGAAGGTTGACACTGATTGTATTTAATGTTGATTCACTGCTCATTTTGGGTCCTTTCAGCACCCGCACCTGAAAATGTCTGCCCGGGGTGGCCCGGCCGCATCCCCTGCGGGTCCCGCTCAACCGGACATGCCGGACCTGAGCCACCTCACCGAGGAGGAGAGAAAGATCATTCTCTCGGTCATGGACCGACAAAAGAAAGAGGAGGCGAAAGAGCAGTCCATGCTGAAGTAAGTCCAGCACCCTTTATAGGGAACATGCAGGCTGGAGGGGTCTGTGAAGTCTAGCGCGCGCGCGTGCAGTAAGAGTGAATGGTGAAGCTCGTGGATGATGGCAGCATTTGCCTGTTGTTTTCAGCATGACTGTCTCCTGAAATGTAATATGTCTGTTTACGTGGACTGTTAATATTAGGCTATTGTTGACACAAGCTCGGACAAAGGTTATCCACCATGTCGAAGCGCCTCATAGGGGTTTATCGCTCGTGCGGTGTGTAGCATATTTGTAGTATTTCGCTCTACTATTGTGGTAATATGCAGAGTTGTTATGGTCATCTTGTGTGTATCGCCGTTGGGTTGGGTTAGCTGTGGGCGCCATCTTCGCTAAAAACCCCATCAGCTGCAGTTTATCAGAGATTACTACACGTTTAAACGCGCGTCGAATAGGTCATCCGTTAAACATTAACGCGACACCCAGCAGGACTATGTTTGTGCGGTCCGTTCGCGAGCGAGCGTCGGCATCTGTGTGTTTCAGCACCACGGCGCTGTCCACTCGTGTTCACGGTGCGGATGTGTGTTTTCCCCCTTTAAAAGTGCATGTTTGCGGTATCAACGTTGTGTGTGCTGAAAGAAGGCTGTGGTGTGTGTATGTCTTATTAATTGCAATGGAGCACGAGTTTTGATATGTGACTGCAGTGTCTGCTAAAACTACATGAAAATGTTTTTCACATACTGAAATTTAATACATGGCAATGTACATACATGCGATACATGTTTATATACGGTTTTCACTAATATAAAAAGTCACGTACTTGTGCATACTATATATGCAACATATATTTCAAAATAATAAGAACATAAAAAAAATAAAAATGCTGTTTTCACTTATGCAATATATATATATATATATCTCCAAATATTATTGGAATTTAAATATATGTCAAATATATAACTAAACTAAAATTGTATTTATATGTTCATATATGGTCATGTTGGGTACAACAGGGCTAAAGGCCCTCTGGGGTAGAAGGCACATTTGATTTGATTTTCTCCCAAAACAAAACCTACCACAGGAATTTCCTAAACACCTTTTTGTCACTATACACTGCAAAAGTTTCCTGATCCATGAGATCTTTGCCTGTGGTGTCTAAAGGTTGATTTTGTGGTAGTTTGATGTAATACTTCATATTTTTTAAAATGTTGAAAATTAATGTAGCTAATGAGAATCCCTGAAATGATCACATTTATTTTGAGACAAAATACTTATTTGTCATTTTCAGTTTTGTTCAAGGTGATTAAATCAAAAGTTTTTCAATAACTGTCCAATAAGTGAAAGCAAAGTATTTGGAGTAAACCCCCCGCTGTTGTAAGATTAAACACACTGTTTGTGGGGAATAGATTTGCTCTAAAAAAATGATCAAAGTGAGTTCACATTGACTGATCAAATCACAATGGAGATTCGTTTGTTTATAGAATACTTGAGATGTGATGAAATGCCAAATGTGAAATTCACAGGAAATGCTGCATCATTTTCTGAAGTGGTTATTTTGAATAATGATCTTAATTTGTTACTCAGAAAACCAACTTGCTGTCTCAAAATTATTTGCATTAGTTTACAAATTTAGCACTATAACTATTGCCCCTATATCTAAACTTTATCACTATAACCCAGGTGTGGGGTAAAATGCCCCCTTGCCACCTTTTTTTAAAAACTGAATTTTAATCAAAACAACCTTCTGTTGTTATTTATTTTTAGACAGTTGATGTTGCTCCATCAATATTCAGTAAAAATAAATCTCTCTTTTTTTCGATCTTGATACATTCTGTGACCCGAAAAAAAGCTAATTTTCCTTAAGGTTTGCCTTTAACCCCATTGCACCCTTCTAGATTTCTGTAGGGGTTCTATTATAATTGTTATGCATGCAATTTTTATGACCACATATTAATTAATTAATTACATGGAATATTTTTACTTTAATAACTATTTAAGTGAACAAAAAAAGTAAAAGAATATATACTGTATACAGTAGAAAATCTAAAAAATCTGAGACCACATTGAACATCTAGAATGTTTTAAACCAGGAGATAAACTGAAAGGATTTTGAAAAGTTGCTATCTCTATGTCACTTAAAAAATTTAAGCAAATTTGGGATACTGACCATATTAACTCCTTTGTAGAAAAGATCACATTTACTTGCTTCCATTATACCATTAAATCTTTTAAACCGACCTGTTGCTTTCCATTCATTTTTGCCGCTTGATGCAGTAGTTTGGCTCTGCATTTAGGGAGAGAATAAACATATTATTGACAGAAGTGGCCCAGTTAGCTCTGAGTTCTAAGCCTGGACCCAGCGAATTTCCAATACTGTGCCAGTGTACCCGCTCAGTCTATTTGCAGGCCACTGACCAGCTTCAGTGCGAAAACGTGGGCGTTTCAACTGCAGCACACTTCCGTCAAGTCAACAGACTATTCTGTACAGGAAATAGCCAGATGAATCTGTGATGTTACTAAGTCAAACCACTTTTCTTGTATTTTCATAACTTCTCAAGCTCTTTATAGCCGCTTATTGCAACTTGTGCTCAGTTTTCTCAGGTGTCACACTTAAGGCCAAAGTATACTTCAGTTGTCCATGTTGCTGATCGGAATGCACACAGTATGCGTGATGCAAATTTCATCATCAGCACAGTTTGCACGGACTGTCCGCCAAGGTCCATATTTTCTCGACATGCGGACTGTGCACATCATCGCCGCATGTTTGTATTTGCTTGCAGTCAAAAAGTACACTTTAAAAGGCAAAGCGGTTGACTGGGCATGATCTGATTTTTTTTTTTTTTTTTTAGCACCAAACAGAAGAAAATCATAAGTCCGATCACTTAGAAAGTTCCTTATTGTTAGTGAACTTAATCTCTTTCTATGGCTGTAGTAACACTTGAAATGAACTTGTCTGTCTGACATAGTTTCGTAAGGTCTGAGTCGCTGCAGTCCTCACAATCATTTGGTTAAATGTAAGTCTTTCTCATCTCCACTGTGGATACTGTGGCTTTATTTGAGTTCAGTCAGCAAGCTATTTTTTTCAGGAAGTTCTTTCTTAGAAAATTCAGAGTTTAATGGATTTTTAGCAGAATTTTTTGTAGGTTTTTGTTCTCCCAGGGGCACATTAAAGGTTGTGTCCAGTCTGAATTAATGTGTGTTTCTTTGTTCTTATGCTACTGCAAGTTCAAACCAAGTTTGATTGTATATTAGTTTTGTAGTATTTGAATTTTGGAATTTCTGTGCCATTAATGTCGCTAAACAGAATCGCAATAGTAATGCAGGTCTCTACAATGTGATTTTACTCGTATTTGCGAGTGAAAATTACTGCATGCGAATGTGAAAAAATATTTGGGGGCACTGGTGCGAGTGACACCTGACACCTAAACTTATGAACTGATATAGTACCGTCAGAATAAGAACTCCATAATGCATCTAACTTCATATACAATATATTTTAAAAGTAGGGTACAACGGGGCTAAAGGCACCCCTTAAGGAAATTGTGCTTTTTTCTGGTCACAAAATGTATCAGGTAAAAAAAAAAACTGATTTATTTTTATTGAAAATTGATGGAGCAACATCATTTATGTGAAAAGAAATTATAACGGAAGGTTGTTTTGATTAAAATACTTTTGGAGACTTTTACCCCACGCTTGGGGTAAAAGGCTCCCTCACTTGGGGTAAAAGGCTCCCACACTTGGGGTAAAAGGCTCCCACACTTGGGGTAAAAGGCTATCTCACTTGGGGTAAAAGGCTCCCTCACTTGGGGTAAAAGGCTCCCTCACTTGGGGTAAAAGGCTCCCACACTTGGGGTAAAAGACTCCCTCACTTGGGGTAAAAGGCTCCTACACTTCGGGTAAAAGGCTCCCTCACTTGGGGTAAAAGGCTCCCACACTTGGGGTAAAAGACTCCCTCACTTGGGGTAAAAGGATCCCACACTTGGGGTTAAAGGGTCCCACACTTGGGGTTAAAGGGTCCCACACTTGGGGTAAAAGGCTCCCACACTTGGGGTAAAAGACTCCCACGCTTGGGGTAAAAGTCTCCCTCACTTGGGGTAAAAGGCTCCCACACTTGGGGTTAAAGGGTCCCACACTTGGGGTAAAAGGCTCCCACACTTGGGGTAAAAGACTCCCTCACTTGGGGTAAAAGGCTCCTACACTTCGGGTAAAAGGCTCCCTCACTTGGGGTAAAAGGCTCCCACACTTGGGGTAAAAGACTCCCTCACTTGGGGTAAAAGGATCCCACACTTGGGGTTAAAGGGTCCCACACTTGGGGTTAAAGGGTCCCACACTTGGGGTAAAAGGCTCCCACACTTGGGGTAAAAGACTCCCACGCTTGGGGTAAAAGTCTCCCTCACTTGGGGTAAAAGGCTCCCACACTTGGGGTTAAAGGGTCCCACACTTGGGGTAAAAGGCTCCCACACTTGGGGTAAAAGACTCCCACACTTGGGGTAAAAGTCTCCCTCACTTGGGGTAAAAGGCTCCCACGCTTGTGGTAAAAGTCTATCTCACTTGGGGTAAAAGGCTCCCACACTTGGGGTTAAAGGCTCCCACACTTGGGGTTAAAGGCTCCCACACTTGGAGTAAAAGACTCCCACACTTGGGGTTAAAGGTTCTCACACTTGGGGTAAAAGGCTCCCACACTTGGGGTAAAAGACTCCCACACTTGGGGTAAAAGTCTCCCTCACTTGGGGTGAAAGGCTCCCTCACTTGGGGTAAAAGGCTCCCAAACTTGGGGTAAAAGGCTCCCACACTTGGGGTAAAAGGCTATCTCACTTGGGGTAAAAGGCTCCCACACTTGGGGTAAAAGGCTATCTCACTTGGGGTTAAAGTCTCCCTCACTTGGGGTAAAAGGCTCCCACACTTGGGGAAAAAAGGCTCCCTCACTTGGGGTAAAAGGCTCCCACACTTGGGGTAAAAGACTCCCACACTTGGGGTAAAAGGCTTCCACACTTGGGGTAAAAGACTCCCACACTTGGGGTAAGAGTCTCCCTCACTTGGGGTAAAAGTCTCCCTCACTTGGGGTAAAAGGCTCCCACGCTTGTGGTAAAAGTCTATCTCACTTGGGGTAAAAGGCTCCCACACTTGGGGTTAAAGGCTCCCACACTTGGGGTAAAAGACTCCCACACTTGGGGTAAAAGGCCATCTCACTTGGGGTAAAAGACTCCCACAATTGTGGTAAAAGGCTATCTCACTTGGGGTTAAAGGCTCCCACACTTGGGGTTAAAGGCTCCCACACTTGGAGTAAAAGACTCCCACACTTGGGGTTAAAGGTTCCCACACTTGGAGTAAAAGACTCCCACACTTGGGGTTAAAGGCTCCCACACTTGGAGTAAAAGACTCCCACACTTGGGGTAAAAGGCTCCCAAACTTGGGGTAAAAGTCTATCTCACTTGGGGTAAAAGGCTCCCACACTTGGGGTAAAAGGCTATCTCACTTGGGGTTAAAGTCTCCCTCACTTGGGGTAAAAGGCTCCCACACTTGGGGAAAAAAGGCTCCCTCACTTGGGGTAAAAGGCTCCCACACTTGGGGTAAAAGACTCCCACACTTTGGGTAAAAGGCTCCCACACTTAGGGTAAAAGTCTCCCACACTTAAGAAATGTGTTAATTTCAGGGATTTTTATTAGCTACATACATTTGCAACATTTAAAAAAATAATAAAAATAAGATTGAATTTGCTCAAAATCAACCTTTAGAAATCACATGCAAAGATCTCATGGATCAGGAACATTTCCCAGTGTATAGTGACAAACAGGTGTTTAGGAAATTCCTGTGGTAGTTTTTGATGCTATTTAGTATTTTGGGGAAAATAAAATCAATGGAGCCTTTAGCCCCGTTGTACCCTACTTGTATACTAGTTATTTTTGCATTAAAATAGCTGTTTTCACATGGCTGTTTTCCATCAAATTATGGCAACAGACATTTTCAATAAAGAATGTGAGGTAGTTTAAGTGCACGTTATAGAACATATATTGATAACACCATCATTTTAATGAGAAATAACATTCACAAGCATTAATGTATTAGCCTATACAATGCTTAAGATATTTAAAACTTAAACTACATCCAAATAGTTTTGAATGTCATAAAAGTTTGATTTGAAATATTATCGTACATATTTGAATGTTCATGAACATCTAATCTGTTAAGAGTTACATGGACCTAATGTTTGTTAATGGCAAATTTTTTTAACCTGGTCTCACAGAATCACGTTACTATAACTACATTTTTGAAAAATTATTTTTACGTTGTACGTATTGCTGCAGTTTCCTGTTGAAATGAACACAAATCTCTCACACAAATTACATGTCAAATGGCAGATTATCAGTTAACAAACACTTACTTTTCAGCCTGTTCCTCACGCAATGCTGTCTTATGACATCTAAAGACTTTTACTATAGCGAATTACTTTTAAGGCAGTATATTGTAACGTCTGCATTACATAACCAGCAACATTTACAAGCTTGCGATCAAATTGCGTGGTAGCTCAACTGATAGTGTTGCACTTGTGATGCAAAGAACCAGAGCATGAGTGCTCAAGAACACACAAGTCGACACATGAGCCGAAAGTGTCTTAGTGTGTATAGTTATCTTATAAAATACCAGTGTTTGCATTAAATATAATTAAACCAGGATCATTTCACAGGAACGCTGCTTTTTCACCATGCCAATGTTTCTGTTATCGCATTTTAAAATAACGATTTCTGTTTACATTTTTGGGCACGCTTTTTTTCTCTCTCTTTTGGCCAAAAGCCAAAATTTGGGCACTTCAAGACAGGACAAATTGCCTTTACTACGGGACATTTCGCTCTCCACAGAGTCCCCCTCGAGCATCTCGCTGCAAAAATATGGGCCAATATGCATCCTCTACAGGCCAGGCTAATGCGGGACAGTTGGCATCCCTATCTAACAGAGAGAGTGTGGCACGCCATTCACCTGCATTTTAAAAGTGGACAAAATTGTGCCTTTTGTTTTTATGATTTCATGAATTGGTATATCACTCAGCTGCTCTGTGATTGGCTGCCTGGGTTCAGCTACTGTTGCTTTAAATGGCACATGGATGCTGGAGATTCATGAGATGAAAGCCAGAAGGCATACTCCACTCACACTCCATTCAAGCTTCTGTGTCTCACTTGCTCTGGCTTGCGTGGGTGTGCTTTAGCCTACACGAGAGGGCTAAGATTGTTTCCAAAACCTAGTGAGCCGTCTACCTAGAGAGCATTTTAAGGCATCATAGGTGTGCTTCTGTCCTGATGCAAAAGCTAAGATAAAAAATATTTCAATCTAATTAAATATTGACTCATTTACCTACTGTTTATGTGTTCAATTTACTTGTATATATTTATGCTTATTAAAGCATTGTTAGCCTACCAACATGATAACGTCAGACTCTGCTGGAATTGTGAGTGGAGTTTCTCGTGCTTTTTATGTAATGATCACACTGTTTATGTGCGCATAGTGTAGCTGCTCATGTAGAGTTTTCCCAATCAGTCACTTACGGAGTTCCATTTGAGTTTTTGTGTTTTTAATTGTTTTTCTATGGAGACATTCACTAGTTTTGCCACATCACAGTGTTTTTTCAGCTTCTCGCAAAGGAGCGCCACGTTTTTTAGTAACTGTGTCAAGTTAAAAGAACTTCAGCTATTAAAAATTTGTTTCAAGACAACTATTCTGTTCTGTTCGTTGCACTGCATCTAGTTATTTTAAGCACAAGAACATGTCTGGTCTGAGCGGCCCCTTAGAAGAGAGCTACCTATAGGAAGTACACAGCAAGGCAGCTCACTAGGTTTTAAAACAGAGCTTCTGTATGACAGTCTCATACTTATTCTGTACTGTATTCGGCCTTCTGTTTTTTAGAAATAGTTCACAAAAAGTCAGCATCATGCAACAATAAACATTTCAAATGGTAGTATGCTGTGTCATTGTTGCATGACCTTAATAAGTTTGTAACATAACCTTTGTCACGTGCAAGTTTAATTCAGCAGTCCAGTTGTAATTTTAGAAATAAAAATGGTTATTTTGAATTTCAGATCTAATTCTGTGCATAGTATGTTAGTATGCATAGTCTCTGTGTTTTCTGCAGCCTTTATGAATGATGATGTAATGGTACAAGTGTACTTGATCTCTGCACCTGAGTTGCATTAGGCCCCAGCGTCAGGTATTTAAAACCACCGATGCTGATTGGCTAATCACAGGTTGTAATCTCTTTACTTGGTCTGAGAGGCACGGTGTTTAGCCGGCCAAATGTACGCTGAAATTTCCACCCCTCGCCACAGGGAACTAGATTGCCCTTTGACCCATAAAATACAGTTCTGTATCACAGTCTGGGCATTTCATTTTTTCCATTCTGACATGAAAGCTTCTGTGTGGTATGCCAGAACGATTTCATTTCGTACAGTTTATATCATAGTACTGTAACAGGTCTTGATTTGAGCTAATAACTGTCAAAGTTCGAAGTTGCTCAAATTTCAGCTGCTATGGCCATTTATGAGCTATTTATTATTCTTAGGTAGCCTAATAAGTCTCATGTCATGCCTGTTGTCTGAACATATTGTGTAACAGGATTAACACTTATAGTAACCTATGCTTATTGGCTGTGCCTTAAAAAGTTACTGTACAAG
The DNA here is from genome assembly GCF_019703515.2 of Myxocyprinus asiaticus. Classification (NCBI taxonomy): domain Eukaryota; kingdom Metazoa; phylum Chordata; class Actinopteri; order Cypriniformes; family Catostomidae; genus Myxocyprinus; species Myxocyprinus asiaticus. The sequence continues at coordinate 37,315,815 of NC_059373.1, forward strand.
TATGCCACTATGCAGACTATAGCCTATACACTAACAGTACAGTTACAGTTTTACTGTATGTCTTACATATATTTGACATCTATTTCTGGATGTTCCATAGCAATTTATACATGTTCGATGACTTGCTAGAATCTCTATGCACCTTAGCAAGTTACTTGTAACTAGTAACTACTAGATCTTTGTCTTATCTAGAGATACTGTATATCTATTACTAATGACAATGCACATCCTGCTAGTGTGGCAAAAATTTACCATCATGTCCTCTGGTTATGGTGAAACCACAATAAACGATAGCATGTGAAATAGTATGCATTATGCAACAATAAATGATTCAAACACGCTATTGCTGTCACAAGATCTTTTGCATACAATGTAGAGTATACGTACTTTAAACTGCAGAAATTGTTATTAGTATGGTAGTATGCTATTCCGAACATTTGTCATTGTCAACATATGCCATTGTCAGATTTTCCCATGTGTTACATGATCCAGTGAGGGCTCAGTGAAAGTTTTTCAGTCTGTTAATCACAGTGATCAAAAGATGTTGTATCTCAAGTCAAAGCTATGTTGGTATTCTAATAGTTCTCAGGTGGTGAATGTGTGTTAATTGAATAGTAGATTTGGATGTGCTTTCATAACATCATTTGTGGACTTTTACGAGAAAGGTGTTCTGATTAATAGCCTGTAACGTATTGCAAGAGTCACAGATAAGGCAAAACAGTTTGATTTATCTTATTATATTTAATTAATTCTCTTATATTCTTATATCTTCCATTGCATGAGCTTCATATTTATGGTGGTTTGTATATTTGTCTTTTTTTTTAAACTGTAACACACTGAGCATTTGATTCATGTTTATTTAAAAAATGTGAATAATAACGATTTTATTTTAGTTATCATCAGTAGATACTGTATACTTATTGGGGCTGTCAATGGATTGAAAATAATCTCATAATTGTTCGGTCTTAATTGCTCAGTTTTGAGTTTTATAAAACTTTTATGTTATCAAACTTTATCCAAAAATGATCAAAATCATTTTCCTTATAAGACAAAGTTTATAGAGCGCAACAGTGCGCGTCACTTTTTCAGCCATCTTGGTTCCGGAAGTATTTTTCCCATTTAATTCTTCCAAAGGGATTTTAATAAAATCCTTCATAAAAAAAGTTGTAAACCATGAACCAAACCAACCAGCTCCAGTGTGAATCACAACATTACAAACTTTGATTTGAAGCAAAAAAGTATTTGAAAATCTGACAAAAAGACAAAAGTACAAGACTGTGTACTTAAAGAAGTAGTTCACCCGATATTGAAAATTCTCTCATCATTTTCTCACCCTCATGCCATCCCAGATGTGTATGACTTTCTTTCTTCTGCAGAACACAAATGAAGATTTTTAGAAGAATATTTCAGCTCTGTTGGTCCATACAATGCAAGTGAATGGTGGCCAAAACTTTGAAGCTCCAAAAAGCAAATAAAGGCAGCATAAAAGTAATCCATATTACTCCAGTGGTTTAATCCATATTTTATGAAGCGATATGATAAGTGTGGTGAGAAACAGATCAAAGTTTAAGTGATCCACTTACTATAAATCTCCACTTTCACTTTCACATTCTTCTTTTGTTTTTGGCGATTAACATTCTTCATGCATATTGCCACCTACTAGGCAGGGAGGAGAATTTATAGTAAAAAGGGACTTAAACATTTATCTGTTTCTCACACACACCTATTATATCTCATCTGAAGACATGGATTAAACCACTGGAGTTGTATGGATTACTTTTATGCTGCCTTTATATGCTTTTTGGAGCTTCAAAGTTTTGATCACCATCCACTTGCAATGTATGGACGAACAGAGCTTAAATATTCTTCTAAAAATCTTCATTTGTGTTCAGCAGAAGAAAGAAAGTCATACACATCTGGGATGGCATGAGGGTGAGTAAATGATGAGAGAATTTTCATTTTTGGGTGAATTAACCCTTTAAGGTCTTCATGAACTACAATCCAATGAAGCATAGCAAATGACATAATTTAATTAAAAACCATGGGAGAAAAAATTAACTATTGATTTAAAGTTGTTGATTTCAAGTATAGAATCAATATATTTGAAGTTTTATTTTTTCAAAATATTCAGAGATATACAAATATGTAAAGGTGCACAAAAATGTTCCTCATTAAAAAAGTTTTACTTCTAAAGAAATTAATTGTATTTTGAAACAGATGTATTAAATCATGAGCACTCACATGAGATGAAAGCTGTTTTATTCTACATGGGTCCGCACATGGGGGCTGCCATGTTAGAATCACATGACCAGCTGAATTCTACGCTTAATCTCAGTAACCACCCTGTTATTGGACACTTTCACTCTTGGATTAAATTAATTCATGACTGAATGTGAATAGTAAATTTCTACAAAAGTGCTTTGAATGAGTTTGAATGATGCTTCATCCATAACACTAGGTGTTATTATAAACACGATTTTTAACAAATGAACTTGAAATAACAGACTGAACAGGCTTCAACAGAAGCATACCATGGATTTAGAACCTCGGAGCTCACGGTAGATCTGTCCTTAAAGGTTTATAAGCTATCGTTAAAAATCTGTTTGTCTATGGAGAAAATGAATGGGATTTTTTTCTGGAACCAGAGTGTTGTGCTCTATTGTAACTGATGGTTACTTTTCATGTGCAGAAAACACAAAATAATCTGTCACAGTTATTCTATTAACATTTTCACTGTGGTCCTCCCGTGTGAAAACACCCGCACACTTTTGCCCGTGTGATGTTCACAAGAACACTTGCACCATCCACAGTGTTTCACTTGCACACTATATTTTTCATGAGCTTCACACAAGCTGTGAATGATTTATATTTGTTAACTGTCCCATCTGGATTTGATGTAATGAAGAAATTAGCCATCTAGATGGCCTTCATCCATTAGTCAAAAACGTTTTAAACTCCTAATTCATGAAGTTCTCTTGAATTCAGAATCAGGCGTAAAATCAAATCAAATTCCTCATATTTAATTATTCTTGTAAATTAGCGCCTTAATTTATGCAGCCCTAATATTCATATACTATTCCTGGTTTTGTTTTGTGTCTTGATTATGCCATGATAACTTACTGTGCACTGATTTAATTTGTTTATGATTTGACACCTTTTTGATATTTTTTACCTGTTTTGCCTTGTGTGTGTGCTGAGCTGTTAAACATATCTTTTTTAGGGAACCTCCTAAAGAAAACACAAAGCCTCAGCCAACTCAGTGAGTACAAGAAAAGTCAATCTTTTAACGTACTTTGAGCTTTCAAACTTCCTTTTCCGTCCCTTTGCTGTCTATAGTACATCCCTCAGATCTAGGATCAGTTCCCTGCCTCTCACATGTTCTGAAGATCAGGACCAATCCTCGTAGGCCTTTTTCCCTGTTGGAAGTCCTCTACTCCTCTTATTGGGAAATTTCACCTAAACTGAAAATTCAGTCATTATTTACACACCCTCTTGTCGTTCCAAACTTGTATGACTTTCTTCTGTGAAACACAAGAGGATAACAGTACTGGTCGCTCTTCTGCATGCAATAACAATGAATGTGGACTGAGGCTTTTAAAGCTTCAAAAAGTATGTAAAAGCACAATAAAAGTTATCCATATGACTTGTGTGGTATATTCCAAGTCTTCTGACACTATACTACAGCTTTGTATGAACAGACTGAAATTTAAGTCGTTATTTACTGAAAATCTTGACATCTGTCGGTTGACGCAGTTCACAAAACCAGTCTGAATGATTTGTTCTTTAATTGAACTGATCTGTTTCTTGAGTTTAGCTCACTGGCTTAATAATAATTTTTGAGATAACAATTAACTGGAGGTGAAGATTTTTCAGTGGTTACACAGTCCTCAGATTTTCTCCTTTTGTGTTCCATGAAAGAAGAAAGTCATACGAGATCGAGAACGACATAATGGGAAGGGAATGACAGAAGTTAAATTTTTGGGTGAGCTGTTCTTTTTTATTCAAACTGCTCACACTTTCTTACCCTACTAACCTCTGGGCTGTGCACGTGGTAGCATAATGTCTGGGTTGCTATAGTGACCTATATTTACACTTCAACAACTCATAGTTGGCCAGTGTTCTTTCTCACAATGTTCCAGTAATACAGAACTATTGTCCTCCTTTGTTTTAAACTCACCTGTTTTTGTATCGTGGCTTCTTTCTCCATCTCCACCCACTTTTAATGCTGTAATTTCTCTGATTCATCATTTGTCGCTGCTAATGCACAAATGAACTCTGAAATCCACTGTATATGCAGGTTTATCCCTGGTGAACTATTCCAATATTAAGAATTATTTTGTTCATTTGCCAATATTCTGAGTAGAACTTAACTTAAAACGAATGGTTCACTCAAAATGAAAGTTCTGTCATCATTAACTCTTGTTTTTCCAAACCAGATGACTTTCTTTCCTCCAGAGGTCAAGATTTCAAATGTATAATGATTTAAATTGCAGTTTATTCCTAAAACTATGATTTCAGATGACTTGGCGCACAAGTATGGACTACTTTTATCCTACTTTTATGGCACTCCTATGTCTTTTTTGGGGCTTCACAGCCCAAGTTCTTGATCACTTTCATTGTATGTAAAAGAGCAGCCAGAACATGTAGAGAAAAACTTTTTTTTGTGTTCCAACGTGGAAAAAAGTCATACAGGTTTGAAATGTATGAGTAGAAGATGACTGCATTTTCCTTTTTTGGTGAACTATTCCTTTTTCCAACCTACAGACTTGTAGCCTGACTGTTGTTGTAGAAACTGTACAACACATCATTTATTAGTTATTCATGAACTATTGCTGATTATCCTAATCATACAAACAGACAAGAAGTAGATCATCAGTAGCAGCGCCACGATTTCCATTTTAGTCAGGCCAGGAAAAGTTGTGGGTGGGTCAAAAAAATAAAAAATTTAGATATTTCTGTGCTTGTTTGAAATGTATATGTTTCAATTGCGAAAATATGCATAATTAAATTAAACGTGTTCTATGGGTAGCAACCAGAGGTTGTGTTAACGGTCCTTCATCATTTACCAAATTTTATAAACATTAACAGATTATTCCAAACCCTATTCGTCATTCAGACAGATAAGACAAAATAAACAAATAAATAAAATGTTGTTACTTATTTGTAGAGCTGTCAATTAATTACATGACATGCAATTTATTAATCGAATTAGTCACAGTTCAAATCAATTCCCAAATCAAAATTTGCAGAGAAAGGCCCCCCAAAAAAGAGAACTCTGTATATATAATACAACAGAATCCTGCTGCCATCTCTTCCCCAGGTAAATGATGCACATGCACCCGGCTGTCCACATGATCTAAAAGAAAATGTGATTCATTAGACCAGGCCATCTTCTTCCATTGCTCCATGGTCCAGTTCTGATGCTCACATGCCCATTGTAGATGCTTTCGGTGGTGGACAGGGGTCAGTATGGGCACTCTGACCGGTCTGCGGCTACGCAGCCCCATACGCAGCAAGCTGCAATGCACTGTGTGTTCTGACACCTTTCTATCATGGCCAGAATTATGTTTTTCAGCAATTTGTGCTACAGTAGCTCTTCTGTGGGATCGGACCAGATGGGCTAGCCTTCGATCCCCACGAGCATTAATGAGCCTTGGGAGCCCATGACCCTGTCGCCGGTTCACCGGTTGTCCTTCCTTGGACCACTTTTGGTAGGTACTAACCACTACATACCAGGTCTACCCCACAAGACTTGCCGTTTTGGAGATGCTCTGAGCCAGTCGTCTAGCCATCACAATTTGGCCCTTGTCAAAGTCGCTCAGATCCTTACGCTTGCCCATTTTTCCTGTTCCCAACACATGAAATTCAAGAACTGACTGTTCACTTGCTGCCTAATATATCCCACCCCTTGACAGGTGCCATTGTAATGAGATAATAAATGTTATTCACTTCGCCTGTCAGTGGTTTTAATGTTGTGGCTGATCACTGTATATGCCCCATATTTATACAGGCATATATATATATATATATATATATATATATATATATATATATATATATATATATATATATATATGGGCTGACCCTTGCTTGCATGTTCTAACTGGTTGCTTGGGTGTTCTTGTTTGTTGCTAGGTGTTGCTAGCATGTTCTAGGTAGTTGATAGCATGTTTTAGCTGGCTGCTATGGTTCCCTGGCTAGTTGCTAGGCATTGTTAGCATGTTTAAGCTAGTTACTAGGGTGTTATGTCTAGTTAGTAGGTGTTGCTAGTATGTTATAGCTAGCTGCTGCATGTTTTAGCTGGTTATGAGGGTGTTCTGTCTTTGGGATTTTTTAAAGTATTGATCGCCCTGCTGTTCAACAACCGTAAGTCCGATCAGTTAGAAAAGTCAAAGCAACCCAAGGCTGAACAGACTGAAAGTATGCCCTAAATTTGGTGGTTGTATCTTGAAAGCACTCAGAGGAGTTAAAGTCAGAAATTTTGGTCTCAGAAGCAAACTAGTAAATTTAAACAGTAGAACACTACGGTGACTTCGTCAAGCCAACATTATTGGGTACTTTCATTATCATTAACGCATTAATTTAATGAACATTCCCCCTATTCTGCAAATTATTTAATTAATATTATATAATTATATAATTATAATTAATAAATATAATTGACCTGTTTCACCAGACTTACACTTGTCAGTTGAGATTGGAATCATTTATCTAACTTTAATTACTGAAATAAAAGTTAAGGTGGGAGCACGATTAAAAAGTGCCGCCGCTGGCCTGCATATACAGTTGTTTATTTCAACATATGTTTGCAATGTTTTCTTGAGTCAAGCTAGGGTGCAATCCTAGCTAAGGTGAACATTTATAGGAACAAAGAGAAAACCCATCCCTCAGTTCTTTGGCTCTCTTGATGTTGCTGTGCTTGTCTGAACAGGTGGAACCCTTTCAGTGGAATCACTGAGCTGGTTAGTAATGTTCTTCAGCCCCAGTCAAAATTCCCCAGTGAGGAGGAGCCAAAGGCGTAAGTACAGTACAGGGGCTTCACGTAGTAGGCACCCTGTTTACCCCCCTTCTATACTGCCAGAAGTGTCTTTAATCCAAGTAGGCCAAGCAGAACCAGTATAGTGGTCTAGTGAGTGGCCATATAGTGAGTGGTTTTTCATTATATGCTTTTAAAGGAATGTCTTTCCCCATAGACTTCCACTGTAAGTGCATTACTTTACATGTGGTTTTATTTGTTTTTGCAAACTGAGGGACGAAATCGTTTTCTGTGGTAATCAGCAGCATGCCACAGATGCTGGCCACTCATGACCAGTGATACTGAATATATTTATGTAATCTTGTGGAAAGAGTGTCCAATAATTTCAGAGTGGACACTATAGATTTTCTGTGGCTGAAGTGAATATCATGATCTGTAGTGCATGTAAAACCCTTCCCCGTCCCATACTTTACTGTTCTGTATGCCATGAAAACAACGGAAAATGCCCTTTGGATCAATACACATCTGATGAGTAAGACTTTTCTCTGGATAGATTATTGATTGAGTCTGTCTGCATCAGACCGTGATCTGGCAAATGTCAAGCTGGCATACTGTAGCTTTCTAACGAAAGTATAAGACACATCCTTGCAATGGTCACTGTGTCGTTTCAAAAAGGTTTGACAGATGAATGTAGATGAGGAATTAGCCCAGGGTGCCAAGCCTATTAAATTAATGCTATTACAACTGAATAGAGAACTTATTAAGGGTCACGTTTACATTCCGAGTGCTCTTTTAAACCTAAAGGACCATAACTGATTAGCAGAACCAACAGCTTAGGTTTTAGACCTATTAACTATTAAGTACAATGATTTTTCAAAATAGGGGAGAACAGGACTAGTTGGAACAAACTTCAAACCCCTACTTCAAAACTGTCATAAATTAGGATCTTTTTTGTGAATTCTGCCCACCAACTACAATGCCAATATCATCATATTTTTGAATAGCTGTTGGTGAACACAAGTGAACATAATAAAAACCACTCTGTCGTACATTATAGGAATAGTTCACCCAAAAATGGAAATTATCTCATCATTTACTCACCCTCATGCCATCCCGGATGTGTATGACTTTCTTTCTTCTGCACAACACAAATTAAAGTTTTTAGAAGAATATTTCAGCTCTGTAGGTCCATACAATACAAGTGAATGGTGACCAAAACTTTGACTCTCCAAAAGTTGCAGAAAGTCAGAATAGAAGTAAACCATAAGACTCCATTGGTTTATTCCATGATAAGTGATAAGTGAATAAGATCCATGAAAGTGATAAGTGATAAGGTCCATGAAAGTGATAAAATAAGTGTTGGTGAGAAACAGATCAATATTTACATCTTTTTTACTATAAATCTCCACTTTCACTTCATCATTCTTCATATTTAGTTTTTTTGGTGATTCGCATTCTTTGTGTATATCGCCACGTACTCTTTGGAGCTGGTCAAAGGTGAAGATTTATAGTAAAAAAAGGACTTATTCACTTGCATTGTATGGACCTATATAGCTGAGATATTTTCTAAAAATCTTCATTTGTGTTCTGCAGAAGAAAGAAAGTCATACACATCTGGGATGGCATGAGGGTGAGTAAATGATGAGAGAATTTTCATTTTGGGATGAACTATCCCTTTAAGACAAGGGTGAACTATATAATGAAGGTAGATTTTAACTGATAGTTGTAAACTCTTTCCATTTTTGCTGTTTCACATTTTGTTTTTAATAATGATATTGTAATATATTATGTTTTGTAAATGTATATTAATAATATAGATTATTATAAAATAATTTATTTAAATTAATCAATAATATTTATTAATAATTGTTCAAAATATTTCTAAAAAAACCATTGAATAACTATCTGACAGTTTAGCTCCATATCCTGTTTTGCTGTAGTGTGACAACATGCCCCATTACAATGGTGGAAATGTTCAAAAAATTTAATTTAATTTAATTTTTAATTGTATTTAAGTGAAGGCATGTGTGTGTGCAGAAATTGCCATTAAAAAAAAAATAAAATAAAACCTATCCTGAGAAATATTCACAGGAGCAAAAAGTGTGTGAACAAGCTGTGGTCTCCCATATTACATATTATGAAACTTATTATTGCTGATCATTCTGATAAATGCTGACAATAAAAGCTTTAAAACAGCTGTATTATTCTGTATTATATACAGACAGATCCTGGAGCAGTCCTTCACATCTTACTTTCTCCCACAACTAGGATTAAACAGCATGCAACTGACCTCAGACCAGCCTCTAAAGGTTACACCTGCTACTAAATGACCCAACCATAATGCATTTTCTCTGCTCTCCACAGGAAGTTGCACCAGCAGTTTGAGATGTACAAGGACCAGGTGAAGAAGATCGGGGAGGAGGCCCAGAAGAATCCAGAGAAGAAGGGTGACTCGCCCACTTGTGGGATCTGCCACAAAACCAAGTTTGCCGATGGCTGCGGCCACGTCTGTTTTTATTGCCAAACTAAGTTCTGCGCTCGCTGTGGAGGACGAGTTTCCTTACGGTCCAATAAAGTACGTCTGGCTTGTTTCTGTCACCATAACGTCTGTAGTCAATCACCCGCTGTCTGTCAGTCTCTGTCTGTCTGTATCACTGTGTGTGTCTGTGTGGCAGTACTGTAGATTTGTCTGTTATTGTCAGTTGTTGTACTGTATAAAGACTGTATATGTGGCTCTGTTTGTGCATGTCATATATTAAATTGCATTATTGTGCAGCTGGATTTGGTGGCTTTTGATTAAAAATGACGTTAACCATTTAATTACATGACCACAAGAGGGCGCTAGATTGTAAAAATCATATTGGGTTCTGAATTAAATTCACTTTTATATGTGTAGCACTTTTTACAATACATATTTTTCCAAAGCAAAATATGTAAGAATACAGTATTTAAGCATACATACATACATACACACATACATACTATACATACTTACATACATACTATACATACATACATACATACATACATACTATACATACGTACATACATACATACATACAGTACATACTATAAATACATACATACTATGCATACTATACCTACGTATATACATACATACATACATACATTTATAAAGACGTTCATTAATGACCAAAAACTCCTTTACAAATGCAATACTTGCCAAATAGTGAGCCTTTTTATCTTACGATATAAATGTTTAATAACACTTATTCAACATTAGTAATCTAAGAAAATGTATGCAAAGTGGAAACATATGAAGAATTTATTAAGGAGTTGCCAACAGTAGAAACCTATGTACATAAGGTTCAGTTTGGTTTAATGGTCTTTAGGCTTTATTTTATGATATATGCTGTGAATGAGCATGAAGAGCTGAAAGGTGTTTTTGTAGAGGATTTTGGGTAACTAGGCCTAGGTAAGTTGGGACAGCACTCAGAGTAGCACCATTCTTTTGATATCAATGTGACAAGGTCAAGAGTCAAGATATTACAGTCATGAATATAAACACAAAATGACATAATCCCTCCTTTAATCTCACTATAATAGTCTATTTGTATGGTGACATAAATCATGAATTATGGTGTTTGATGTTTCTGATTAAAGCATTAACCTGTAAGTTTAAATGCTTATTATTTGGCAAGTATTGCATGAAATTTGCCATTGTTATTCATGTTGTCATAATGCATATTGATGATTTATAATGAATTTGTAAATGACTTATTAATCATTTTTGAAAAATTTTGAGAAAACTTTGAAAGAAACATAGGATATTTTACACATTGTATCCCACTGTATTCCATTCTGTACAATGATAAAGTCTACTGTATCCTCGGTGCCTCATGTCTTCGTTTCTGTAATTTGTAGTTAGGATGCACCAATATAGAATTTTAGTCTAGCCCGATTGCCAATGACTTTTTTTGTTTTGGCCGCTAACTAATTTTGCAAGTATTATTATACATTCAAATATTTGAATGTATAATAATACTTGCAAAATTAGTTAGTGGCCAAAACAAAAAAAGTCATTGGCAATAAATATATATATATATACAGGTGCATCTCAATAAATTAGAATGTCGTGGAAAAGTTCATTTATTTCAGTAATTCAACTCAAATTGTGAAACTCGTGTATTAAATAAATTCAATGCACACAGACTGAAGTAGTTTAAGTCTTTGGTTCTTTTAATTGTGATGATTTTGGCTCACATTTAACAAAAACCCACCAATTCACTATCTCAACAAATTAGAATACATCATAAGACCAATAAAAAAAAACATTTTTAGTGAATTGTTGGTCTTCTGGAAAGTATGTTCATTTACTGTATATGTATTCAATACTTGGTAGGGGCTCCTTTTGCTTTAATTACTGCCTCAATTCGGCGTGGCATGGAGGTGATCAGTTTGTGGCACTGCTGAGGTGGCATGGAAGCCCAGGTTTCTTCGACAGTGGCCTTCAGCTCATCTGAATTTTTTGGTCTCTTGTTTCTCATTTTCCTCTTGACAATACCCCATAGATTCTCTATGGGGTTCAGGTCTGGTGAGTTTGCTGGCCAGTCAAGCACACCAACACCATGGTCATTTAACCAACTTTTGGTGCTTTTGGCAGTGTGGGCAGGTGCCAAATCCTGCTGGAAAATGAAATCAGCATCTTTAAAAAGCTGGTCAGCAGAAGGAAGCATGAAGTGCTCCAAAATTTCTTGGTAAACGGGTGCAGTGACTTTGGTTTTCAAAAAACACAATGGACCAACACCAGCAGATGACATTGCACCCCAAATCATCACAGACTGTGGAAACTTAACACTGGACTTCAAGCAACTTGGGCTATGAGCTTCTCCACCCTTCCTCCAGACTCTAGGACTTTGGTTTCCAAATGAAATACAAAACTTGCTCTCATCTGAAAAGAGGACTTTGGAACACTGGGCAACAGTCCAGTTTTTCTTCTCCTTAGCCCAGGTAAGATGCCTCTGATGTTGTCTGTGGTTCAGGAGTGGCTTAACAAGAGGAATACGACAACTGTAGCCAAATTCCTTGACATGTCTGTGTGTGGTTGATGCCTTGACCCCAGCCTCAGTCCATTCCTTGTGAAGTTCACCCAATTTCTTGAATCGATTTTGCTTGACAATCCTCATAAGGCTGCAGTTCTCTCGGTTGGTTGTGCATCTTTTTCTCCACACTTTTTCCTTCCACTCAACTTTCTGTTAACATGCTTGGATACAGCACTCTGTGAACAGCCAGCTTCTTTGGCAATGAATGTTTGTGGCTTACCCTCCTTGTGAAGGGTGTCAATGATTGTCTTCTGGACAACTGTCAGATCAGCAGTCTTCCCCATGATTGTGTAGCCTAGTGAACCAAACTGAGAGACCATTTTGAAGGCTCAGGAAACCTTTGCAGGTGTTTTGAGTTGATTAGCTGATCGGCATGTCACCATATTCTAATTTTTTGAGATAGTGAATTGGTGGGTTTTTGTTAAATGTGAGCCAAAATCATCACAATTAAAAGAACCAAAGACTTAAACTACTTCAGTCTGTGTGCATTGAATTTATTTAATACACGAGTTTCACAATTTGAGTTGAATTACTGAAATAAATGAACTTTTCCACGACATTCTAATTTATTGAGATGCACCTGTATATATATATATATATAATTCTAAAAATGTACACAATAATTCTAATGGAGAATTTTACATGCTTAAAAAAGTTTATTTGTACACATTTTAATGTACATTAGTATAGATGGATAACTGTTTAGTATGTTTGAGACCTGAACATAAAAACTGTTTACTGTTAAAAAGTAATTAAAGTAAAAAAGCACTGAAATGATCTGCTTCCAATATTGGCCAAATCAGATCAATACAACAACAACAACAACAACAACAACAACAACAATAATAATAATAATAATAATAATAATAATAATAATGATAATAATAATAAATGCTAATATTGACAGATATCGATATGGTCACCAGTGTATAGTACATCCGTAATTTTAAGAGCTTTGAGCATTGGGTATTCCGTTTTTGCCTTTTGAAAGCAATTTTATTTTAAAGCTGAAGTATGTAACTTTTTCTATGTTCAAATCATTTCCTCTATCCCATCTTAAAATGCAGAGACAACTACAATATTATTAAGCCATTCATAGGTTAATTTTCTTGAAAATTCTAAGCTCTTTGTTTCTATGAAAATTGCTCTGTTTGTTTTGAGGACCCACTTAGACCCGCCCCAACAACGTTACTCATCCAATGGTGTGAGTTGGGGATATCTCTTTATTCAAAAAGCTTTTTTGGAATAAGAAGATTTATTTTTGCAATTCAGTTTGGTGCCACAAGTGGTGAAGAATTACATACTTAAGTTTTAAGTTTAAACCCTTTTTGTCAGACTATCTACTTTGGAAGTAGTCAAACATTTGAGGAAGTGTGAAACATTTTGGTCAAAGTGTAATTCATCAATCAGTAAAAACATCACATTATATTTCCTTCTGTTCATCTCTATGTGTTCCTTGCACATCTTTCCTTTTCATCACTCTCTCACTTCTGTCTTTGTCAAATTGTTCAGCACCTCTTTCTTTTCTTAGTCTTTGTTTCCACTTTAAAGTTTTATAATGAAGTTCAAATTTTCATAAGTCTCTTCATTATAGCTCATTTATATTATCAAATGCCTCTGTATCCCAAATCTGATCTGTCCAAAAATAATGCACTTAATTGTTGCATGACAATGGCATATCATTGTCCAATTAAAGAACATATTTCAATAATTTATTTATGATTCTGATTAATTTTACTAAGCATTTCGTAATGCAAAATAAATAATAATATATTATTTGAATGGTAAAGAATGTACTGTATATGTAACAGGAGCCAGCTGGTACTCGATTGTAAGGAAATACATTTATACCCAGTAAAGAGACCAGCGTGAACAATGATGACCAGGAGTCAAAGTTGAAGTTTCAATCAACAGAGAGTTAGTTTACTGAAGACAAAGTTCTCCACATTTCCAAAGGCAATAGACAGAAAGGGAAAACAAGTTGAGGATCTAACCTCGAACTAACTTAGATTACAGAAACAACAGTAATAATAGTCATTTGCAAATGAATAGACTTCATCTCTTATGGGTACAGAGATCTAATAAGTGAACAGTACAGACAGTTTTAGAAATCTTGCAACCACAGTGTTTTGTTTAACTACGCGAATGCAATCATTCAAAGATTATTTTCTTAAAACACTTAGTTAAGTTGGTAAGCAGAAATGGGTCATATCATCTCTTTAGATAAACTGCCGTCAAGTTCTTCTGACTTAGTCGCATGATTCTCAAAACTACAAACAATCCCTGCAATGACATCATTAGACAGAATGCAATATTTCTCCCATGGTTGAGAACCTCACAGGGACAAAATAGAACAATACATCCAAAGGCAACAGAAAGGTTAGGCAGAAATATACTTTTAGTGATGAATGCTAAACATTTATTTCTGTCAGTAATTAATGACTGAAAACGTAAACCCAATAAAACTTTAACGTAAACTGAATAAGTTATCAATTAAATAATTACAACTCAAATGTATATCTGTTCTCTGGGCGAAGGACTAAATGAGAAAACACTGTTTATTGCATTCCTGACATGGGTCAGACCCTCAGTCACACCTCAGAGGTCAAATACACAAATGACTGGTAACATTCATAATTATAACATAACCGGAATAAATGCACATGACTAAAAACGCTTTGATTACCTTTTGATTATAACAATTGGTAGTAAATGTATTCAACTCATCAATAGGCTGAAGAAACAGGGGTAAATCCACCCCTCCATATTAGCCGTGCAGTGTGTGTGAACCTCACTCCCCTGGCCTCAAGAGGTGCACTAGTGACTGACATTAGAGGCTGTAGCCTTTAGCCTCCTCGTTAGTGCACCCACCTCCCATGCCTGCAATGCCGGTTCGAATCCGGCTCAGAGTTGGTTGAGCAGGACCGGTTACAGTGGTGCCGTGACCTGGATGAGAGTGAGGTTTAGGGGGGTGAGTGTAACTGGTGCCAGCTGGTATGGGTTAGTTGTACAGTGTGTTAATGTCACTCATCTTGCCTCAAGAGGTGCACTAGCAACTGACGCTAGAGACTGTAGCCTTTAGCCTCCTCATTAGCGTGCCCGCCTCCCATGCCTGCGACACCTTCGAATCCCACTCTGAGCGGATTGAGCAGGACCGATTATATATACATCATGATAGAATGTGTTGTACTGCCCTAAATTTAGCTGATTTGAATAAAAAATAGTAACACTTTACAGTAATGTTCCCTTTGTTAAGGGTTTATAAAGGGGTTCATTAATGACTAAAGTAATTTACAAATGCATTATAAACCATTGGATTGCAGTTATAACAACATGAATAAAAAGAGCGACTTTCAGGCAATACTTGCCAAATAGTTAACTTACATAAATGCTTAATGAAATGCTACACTTGTTCATACTTACTGTATTTTAATATAAATTAAAATATTATAAAATAGCAAATATATTAACAAAAAAATAAAATACACTCATTCATGATTTATATAAAAATGCAGCACAATTAGACTATTATAGTGAGATTAAAGGAGGGATTATGTCATTTTGTATTTATATTCATGACTGTAATGTCTTGACTCACTTTCCTTGTCACGTTGATATCAAAAGAATGGTGCTACTCCCAACTTACCTAGTCCTAGTGACCTAAAGTCCTCTACAAAAACATATGCTCATTCACAGCAAATATCATATAATAAATCCTGACAACCATTAAACCTACTGAACTTTATGTACATAGGTTTCTAATGTTGGCAACTCCTTAATAAATGCTTCATATGTGTATGCCTCAAATTAAGACATATTTTTATGGGTTATTAATGTTGAATAATTGTTATTATGCATTTATAACATGTGAGGTAAAATGGCTCACTGTTTGGAAGTTTTTTCATGAAATTCGCCATTTTATGCATGTTGTTATGAATGCATATCAATGATGTATAATTTATTTTAAATGAATTATTAGTTAATAATGAACCCCTTTAATAACCCTTAACCAAGGGAACTTTAATGTAAAGTGTTACCAAAAACTCTTTTAGAGATGAGAGTCATAATTAAGAATAATGAAAATGACAAATACTAAAAATACTGTATAATACAATGTCTGAACTTATTACACTAACAAGAATTTGGAAGGCAATGTCACAATACAATACATCCAAATAGCCCTAAAATAGGCTTCATTTTCTTTGTGAAAAATATATATTGTTAATAATTTTTTTTTATCCCCTTTTCTCCCAATTTGGAATGCCCAATTCCCACTACTTAGTAGGTCCTCATGGTGGCGCGGTTACTCACCTTAATCCGGGTGGCGGAGGACAAGTCTCAGTTGCCTCCGCTTCTGAGACCGTCAATCCGCGCATCTTATCACGTGGCTCATTGTGCATGACACCGCGGAGACTCACGGCATGTGGAGGCTCATGCTACTCTCCGCGATCCACCCACAACTTACCACACGCCCCATTGAGAGCGAGAACCACTAAATGCGACCACGAGGAGGTTACCCCATGTGCCTCTACCCTCCCTAGCAACCGGGCCAATTTGGCTGCTTAGGAGACCTGGCTGGAGTCACTCAGAACACCCTGGATTCGAACTCGCGACTCCAAGGGTGGTAGTCAGCGTCAATACTCGCTGAGCTACCCAGGCCCCCACCCAGATATGTTCTTGACAGTTTTTGTGAAATTCTCCAGGTGTAGACACTGATTGAAGATGAAAAATGATGGCTATTCACTAAACTGTGACTGTCACATAGTTCTGAGTGATCTATTTAATCAAATGCAGTTTAATGTAATGAGCTCCCTGTCGTGAAGCCAGATACTGTAGAAAGCACACATTACAGCACATCATCCAGACAGTTGCTTTGGGTGTATAGAGATTATTTACATCCTAATTTGTCCACTGCCTGTGTTCTCCTCCCTCCGAGAAATGGAAGAATGTGGAAAATAGCTTTACTGTTGGTCAATTGTTAATCAGTGACTAATTCACTATTCAAAGCTCATGAATGATTAATAGTGTGCATAATGCATAGCGTTTAGTGAGGGTGCAGCAAGAGGAAGATCTGGACATGCTTCAGCTGAGATAACACTCTGATAAACAGCTTTTTTATGTAGTTTGTGCACTGGTCACTCAGCTTGAATCAGTGGCAAAGTTATTATTGGTTAGAGACCAAGACTTTTGCCCCAATCAAACAGTATTGTACCTGACATCAGATCTTTGGGTCAACAGAATCGAAAGTGCACAGCTAACCGGATTAACCTGTATGTTTCTTGTGAATATTTCTCTTAGATAGTATGTTTTAGGACAATTGAACTGTTGGACATGGCAGAAGAGTGGTGTTGGTCTATTTGGAGTTGTTTCACTGGCTTCAGATTAATATGAAGGTGTGCAATATAATGGTAATAATGGTAATATGGATGTGGAAAGCTGATTGTAGCTAAGAGAGTTGTTTGTTTCCCATGATGCAGTGCGTTCCTGCTGTACAGGGAACAGGGAGCCGCGTGAAGACAGCCGGTGTTAGGGTGTCATGGACAATGCCGCTGCTGTGTCTGATGTCACTGTCAATGGCTCCACATGTTAGAGGCCATGGATTGAGTTGCCCCCGCAGTGCTGAGTGACCAGATTCTTTTTCAGTGCTGCGAAAGTGATGTCATGGAGCTCTCGCTTCATGCCCAAATACACCCACAACATTGTTATATTGCAGGACAAGAAAAAAAACACTCTAATCGACAAAAAACATTTCATAATAACTTTCATTAAACAACCAAATAATGCATTATCAAGGTATTTATGATGGTTAGAAATACACATTGTATTTAGATATTGTGAATAATTGTAACCACATTATTAGGGGTTTTCAAACTTTATGATGCCAAGGATGCCCACATACTGTATGATGATACCCTTGAGAGAGGATGCCCATTCTTAAAATATGATAGACAGCTTTATAAACAGCAATTTTACTGTGTGAGAAAAATAGGAAGTGTGATATTATAAAGATAACATGTTACCAGCTTTTCTATCACCCTCACATATAGTGGGAACTTAAAACTAATCTAGTTGTACTTTTTATTTTTATTTTTAATGAATAGTTGTTACCTCCGATCCTGTGTTAACCTAATGTTGTCATTACTGGAAAAATCAAGTTGTCTTAATTAAACATGAAATGTCAAGATTTTACAAATCCATAGAGTACTCTTATATCCCTTATATAAGTACCCTTAATTCATAGTATACCCTCTTACCCTATATATACATTTATGTAGATATTAGAATGCCTATAATGCCTTGCGCTTGAATTATTTAATTATGTTCCCTTGTTCAAAAGGAACATTTGGGGGGCATTTTAATAGTTGTTATTAAGACTTCATAGAGGTTTTAGATCTTTTGTAGTATTATTTATGTTGTTTTGTTGCAAATAATCGTTTTGTGTGATGTCACCATTAGGGTGATCTGTGTCACGTTTGGTCAAGTTGGACCATGTAAACATTATTTTAGTTCTTCTTGTGCATGTGCAACTGAAGTACAAGTATGCATTTCCGTGGAGAAATATGTTTATGTAATGACTGACCAAGAATCAGTTACAATCTTCATTATTTAAGCTGTGTTATTGTATGACCTAAATTTGAGTTAAAATTATTAAGCAGAAACAACAACATTTAAATAGCAATTCTAAGTAAAGTCTACATGCAGTTAAGTTATTTCTATATAAACACCAAGTGAACTTAATTACACAAGTTTTGGAGATGCCATTATTTAATTTAATTTAGGGAACGAGTTTACTCAATCAATTGAGTAAATGAAACTTATTAGGGTTCCCTATCAGTCACTCACTCGACGTTGTGTCGATGTAGTGACACTAGGGGTCACTCTTGGGAGCACGAAACACCTCTGATCTTTTGAAAAAAGGCCAATGAGAATTGCCGAGTGGAATTTGCATGCCACTCCCCCGGACATACAGGTATAAAAGAAGCTGGTATGCAACCACTCATTCAGGTTTTGTGCTGAGGAGCCGAGACAAGGTCCCGGCCATTTCAGCGGGTAGTTCAGCATTGTGGCAAGAGGGACACAATGTCTCATTCCCTCCATCAGGGAATGGAGGTTACGAAAGTAACCAGGACGTTCCCTATCTGTCACTCACTCGACGTTGTGTCGATGTCCCTATACAAAATGCACAACTAGCTGAACTGTGTTACGTGGACTGGTGGTGCGAGACGGGCAGACCTTTGTGTGCCTCGTAGCCAGCGCATCAGGCTGTCACGTAACCTCCCCCAAGGCTGCTATGAGCGTCGAACGGTCCTTCAGGAACAAGTCGACTGCCCAATAAATAGGGACAGGCTAGCCCAGCCGAGGCCTCTTTTCCCTCTTTTTTCTCCCCAAAAAGAGTGGAATTTTGTTAACGGACTGGAATCCACGAGTGTCCATGTCGGGGGGGTGTCCCTCCAAAGGGGAAGACACCGTGGAGACCACACCCCGCCCAGAGAAGGGGGGGGGGGGGGTTTGAGTGGAAATACGTCACATGGTCTTTACCGAGCCTTGTCGGAAGTATGTCATGTGGAGAGGTCCCATGGTAGGTCCTACCCAAAGGGGGAGGAGTTTCTACAAAGCATGGCGACTGGGGGCAGAGGGGCCCCTGCCCAAAGAAGACGCAGTTTACCGACAGGGAAACGATTTTGCGGAAAATATCACAAGGGGTTGCCTTCAGGGGAACCAGTACATGCGGAGCACCTACCTCAGTACAGGGCCTCATTAGCACACTTGTTGAGCCAGCAGCAAACTCAACTGCTACAGAGCTAAGGAGGAAAGTCATCCAGGGATCACAGTCTGTGAACACTACTGGGAGTCAAGAGCGCACATCTTCCCCTCAAGGGAGGGGAAAGCCCTATACGCAAGTGGTACACCCGGCCAGTTGTCCCGGAACTTACCTGCACGTGCCTGCCACTACTCGGGACGAGACCGGCTCAACCCGGTGATTGTAGATCCTCGCAAAGGTGTTGGGTGTTGCCCAGCCCGCTGCTCTGCAGATGTCTGCCAAAGAGGCGCCACTGGCCAGGGCCCAGGAGGCCGCTACACTCCTGGTAGAGTGGGCTCGTAACCCCGCAGGGGGTGGCCTGTCCTGAACTTGATATGCCATAGCGATGGCGTCAATGACCCAGTGGGCGATCCTCTGTTTGGAGACAGCACTTCCTTTCCGCTGTCCCCCAAAGCAGACAAAGAGCTGCTCGGAGCTTCTAAAGCTCTGCGTGCGATCCAAATAGATGCGTAAAGCTCGCCCCGGACACAGCAATGCGAAGGCTGGGTCTGCCTCCTCCTGGGGCAGCGCTTGCAGGTTCACCACCTAATCCCTAAAAGGGGTCATGGGAAGTAATCAGTATCACGTGAGAGTAACCTGGACCAAACTCCAAGCACGATTCACTGACAGAGAACACTTGCAGGTCCCCTACCCTCTTGATGGAAGTGAGCGCAGTCAGGAGGGCAGTCTTCAAAGAGTGTGCCTTAAGCTCAGCTGACTCCAAGGGCTCAAAGGGAGCTCCCTGTAGACCCTGAAGGACTACAGAGAGGTCCCACGGGGGAATGAGGCATGGTCTAGAGGGGTTCAACCTCCTAGCACCTCTCAGGAACCTGATGATCAAGTTGTGCTTCCCCAAGTACTTACCATCTACCGCATCATGATGAGCTGAAATAGTGGCTACATACACCTTCAAGGTGGAGGGGGACAGCCACCCCTCCAACCTCTCCTGCAGGAAGGAAAGCACCGATCCGACTGCGCATCTCTGGGGGTCTTTACGTCGGGAAGAACACCACTTAGTGAACAGACGGTACTTCAAGGCATACAGGTGCCTCGTAGAGGGAGCCCTAGCCTGAGTGATTGTGTCTACCACTGCGGGAGGCCACTTAAGTCCTCTGCATCCTGTCCAAGGGCCAGACATGCAGATTCCAGAGGTCTGGTCGTGGGTGCCAGATGGTGCCCCGTCCCTGAGAAAGAAGGTCCTTCCTCAGGGGAATTCACCGAGGAGGGCTGTCGCGAGGAGCGTGAGATCCGAGAACCATGTCTGGGTGGGCCAGTAGGGTGCTACTAGGATGACTTGCTCCCCGTCCTCCCTGACCTTGCACAGGGTCTATGTAAGTAGGCTCACTGGGGAAACGCATACTTGCGTAGTCCAGGGGGCCAGCTGTGTGCCAACGCATCTATACCGAGAGGTGCCTCGGTCAGGGCGTACCAAAGCAGGCAGTGGGAGGATTCCCAGGAAGCAAACAGGTCTACCTGTGCTCGACCGAATCAACTCCAAATCAGCTGGACCACCTGAGGGCAGAGTCTCCACTCTTCCCTGAGGGTAACCTGACGTGACAGCGCGTCCGCTGCGGTGTTGAGGTCGCCCGGGATATGAGTGGCTTGTAGCAACTTGAGGCACTGCTGACTCCAGAAGAGGAGACGGTGGGCGAGTTGTGACATGTGATGGGATCGTAGACCACCTTGGCAGTTTATGTAAGCTACCGTCGCTGTGTTGTCCGTCCGGACCAACATGTGCTTGCCCTGGATCAATGGCCGAAACCTCCACAAGGCGAGCAGTACTGCCAACAACTCTAGGCAGTTGATGTGCCAACGCAGCCGTGGGCCAGTCCAAGAGCTGGCGGCTGTGTGCCCATTGCATACGGCACCCCAGCCCATCTTGGAGGCATCTTTTGTAAACACGATGCACCTGGAGACCTGCTCTAGGGGAACCCCTGCCCGTAGAAATGCCAGGTCGGTCCAAGGGCTGAAGAGGCAACAACAGACCGGCGTGATGGTCGCGATATGTCCTGCAGCGCCATGCCCATCTCAGGACTCGAGTCCGAAGCCAGTGCTGAAGCGGTCTCATATGCATCAACCCGAGCGGTGTGGCCGCCGCTGAGGATGCCATATGTCCCAGAAGCCTCTGAAAGTGTTTCAGTGGAACTGTTGCTCTCCATCTGAACGCCTTCAGACAGTTCAGCACTGACTGTGCGCGCTCGTTCGTGAGGCGCACTGTCATCAAGACTGATTCCAACTGCAAGGTAGCGGCGTTCTCGCACTTCACTGAGGTGAAACAGATGCCACTGAACCTGGGCAGGCGCCTGGCGAACTGAATCGCATAGCCGAGTCGGATGGTCCGGGTCAGCCATTGCAACGGGTTTGAAAGCGCAAGCCACACGTCCAAACTCCAGGCGAGGGGTACCAAGGGGATAATCATGTCGGACGTACTGGCGGGTGGGGCCTCACGGCGGGGCAGAGCTCGAGGTGCCACGTCGAGGGGACTCGAGCCCCGTGGCCGTGCTGAGTTGAGGGACATCGAAGCACTTACCTGGCTCCTGCTGCCCACCATGAGATTGGCTGAGGAGAGGGGAGGAGGAGTCTCGTCACTAATACTGTGTGGGGGTATTCGTGCCACAGCTGGGTGCCCAGGTGCGGGGGGTCCGCCGCTGGAGCGCCAACCCTGCCAAAAAGGAACGGTGTATGGCGGTTGTGACGACGGCCGTGCACACCGGACATGTGACCCAGGAAACAAGGAAACTGCTCTTTTGCTGAATCTTTGGGAAGCCTCTGGGGCATGCGGCAAAAAAGAAACAAAATATTCTCCTCCCGGCCCTCCAACGGGGGATGGAGTGGTCTGTGTACCAGCTCCAGAGGAATGGGTCTCCTTGCCTCTGTGTCACCCGTCTCAGGGGCACTTCGAAGCCTTCCTCGGGTTCTTGGCGGCCGGCCGTGAGACGGGTGGCATCTGCTTCCTGCCATGGGCTGCATGCCAGGGTCGGGCCACAGGGATGGGCTGCGGCGGAGCCGGAGATGTTGCTGCAGGGAGACGCCCTTGGTGACGAGCAGACAGGGTGTGGGATCTTGAGCCGTGCCAGGGCAGGATGTGCTTTATAGCCTCCATCTGCTTCTTCACCATCAAGAACTGCTGGGCAAAGTCATCTATGGTGTCGCCAAACAGGCCAACCTGGGAGATGGGGGCATCAAGGAACCGTGCCTTGTCAGTCTCTTGCATCTCTACCAAGTTGAGCCAGAGGTGGCACTCCTGGACCATGAGAGTGGACATCGCCTGCCTGAGAGACCATGCTGTGACCTTCGTCGCCTGGAGAGCGAGGTCGGTCACCGAGCGCAGTTCCTGCATCAATCCCAGGTCAGAACTACCCTCATGCAGTTCTTTTAGTGCCTTGGCTTGTACTTGCAGGAGAGCCATGGCATGCAGGGTGGAGGCGGCTTGTCCAGCGGCACCGTAGGCCTTAGCCGTCAGAGACGATGTAAACCTACAGGCCTTGGATGGGCGCTTCGGCGCCTTTTCCACCTGGGGGATCACCGAATTAGCCCCTTGCCGCTCCGCCATCGAGGGTAGCAAGAGCGGGGGAGCTGAAAGTTCGGGACCGGGCAGTAAAAGGTGCCTCCCACGATCTTGTCAGCTCCTCATGCACTTCCGGGAAGAAAGGAACCGGGGCACGGCTGTGGGCGGTGCCCCGAGCCCAGGAACCATTCGTCGAGCCATGAGGGTTCAGGAGAGAGCGGAGGGCTCCACTCTAACCCGATGCTCACGGCCGCCCAGGAAAGTATGTCCGTCGTTTCCACGTCGGCCTGAGACTGGGCGACCGTTCCCGAAGGAGGAAGCCCAGTCGAAGCCTCAGCATCAGACCGGACAAGCCCGCTCTCCGATACTGCGCTCAATAACTCATCATCTTCCGGGGCGCCAGACAAGATGTTGAACCCGCCCTGAGATGAGCCGGCGATCTCGCCTGAGAGCCCGACTGGGGCAAGCGAGCGTGCTGGGGAATGGGAGGTCCGAGGGGGGATACCCGGCGGAGGTGGTCCCATTGAGGTCCCCAAATCGCCCCCAGTGCTAACCGGCACGGCCTCATAACCGTAGGTAGAAGGACCGAGGCGGGGAGCCACTGGGGTGGCTCGCTTTCTTACGAATGCAAGCCGCGACCACAACGTTGCCATGGTCATGTTCTCGCAATGAGGACATGATCCATCCACGAACGATGTCTCTGCGTGAGCAGCGCCCAGACACATAAGACAACGATCGTGGCCATCAGAAGCAGAGAGATAGCGACCGCAACCAGGAATAACACACAAACGGAAAGGCATCTTTAAAAAGATGTTCCGTGTGTGCCGCTCTTTTATGAATGGAAAATATACTCTTTTCAGAATATACTCCTTTTTTTGCTCTGCCGAAGCGCCCATGGGTGTTCTCTGCACAGGCACAGAGGGGGAGAAACCGGTGAAATGCGGCGTCAAATCCAGCAGTCTTTAGCGAGGTGAGTTCTTTTAAGAGGAATTGTATTCAGTGCACTGAATGCAACCGCTTGGCTCCGAAGAGAAAATCTGAATGAGTGGTTGCATACCAGCTCCTTTTATACCCGCATGTCTGGGGGAGTGGCATGCAAATTCCACTCGCCAATTCTTATTGGCCTTTTTTCAAAAGATCAGAGGTGTTTTGGGCTCCCAAGAGTGACCCCTAGTGTCACTACATTGACACAACGTCGAGTGAGTGACAGATAGGGAACCCTAGTAAGTTTAATTTACTCAACTGATTGAGTAAACTCGTTCCCTAAATTAAATTAAGTAATGGCATCTCCAAAACTTGTGTAATTAAGTTCACATGGTGTTTATATAGAAATAACTTAACTGCATGTAGACTTTACTTAGAATTGCTATTTAAATGTTGTTGTTTCTGCTTAATAATTTTAACTCAAATTTAGGTCATACAATAACACAGCTTAAATAATGAAGATTGTAACTGATTCTTGGTCAGTCATCACATAAACTTATTTCTCCACAGAAATGCATACTTGTACTTCAGTTGCACATGCACAAGAAGAACTGAAATAATGTTTACATGGTCCAACTTGACCAAACGTGACACAGATCACTCTAATGGTGACATCACACAAAACGATTATTTGCAACAAAACAACATAAATAATACTACAAAAGATCTAAAACCTCTATGAAGTCTTAATAATAACTATTAAAATGCCCCCCATATGTTCCCATATGTTCACTACATCGACACAACGTCTTGTTCCCTCCATCAGGGAACGGAGGTTATGAAAGTAACCATGACGTTTTCAGTATAGATAGTGTCTACCATGTGGTTAAAAATAACAATGTATTTATTTTTGTGAGTCAAACAAACTCAGAAAGCAGCACTGAAAAAAAGTATACCTCAAGAATCTATTTAACCCAGCCCATAAGAATGACTATCGTCAGTGTAAACTAATTTATCAGGCAAATGTATTCAGCTTAAATAACATTTTTGACTTGAATAAAGCCAATTAATGTAGATGTTACTTCATGAAGCACATTTTTAGTTAACCTGACCATATATGTTTTAGAATAGCCAACTGTACCCCATGAGCTGAGAACACATTGTGTTTAAATTTAACTGTTCCTCCTCAGTGGAATTCATGGGCACTTATAGAGACATATAAATAATTTAGAATCAATCGAGGTTTTGGATCTACTTACTTTTGTTACTTTTGTTTTATTGTAAATAGCTGTTTCATTTGAAGTTGTTATTATGGTGACTTGTGTCCAACTTGTTCGCTGTTTAGTTATCTCCTAGCGAGTACCAACATATTGCATTAGAGCAGATTTGAAAGAGTTACACTGCAAACAGTGACCATGTGCAGTTGTTCCACTATGGAGCAATTTCTACCTGATCTTAACTGAAAATTATGTTAATTGGTGTAAACAGTAATACAGTAATGTTGTCAGGTCGTCTCAGTCATATTAAACGTATTAAACGATTTTTAACTTGAATAAAACCAGTTCATTTAGATGTCACCACATGGAGCTGAATTAAACAATTCTACAGTGTAATTTTATTCGAATTATTTAAACACGTTCAACACGTTAGGGTTTATGGCTACAACTACAAATACTGTTGTTACCTGTGTTTTTTTTTTTTTTTTTTTCTCCTAGTTTGAGGCAGCATGCATTTGTAATGAGCTGAATTCCGGCTTAGTCGCATGAGCATCGAGATCCGTAAATAATGTAGACTAAAGCGAAGAGCAGCGAGTTCTTCAGCCTGTTAAACGCTGATCGGTTCCGCATTCAGACATTCGCAGAACTGACAGCAGCTCAGAAGCGGGTTTCTCGACGAAGCTGCGGACGCTACTGACAGTTGAGGATTGGCGCTGTCCGTGGTGCTGAACGGCGAGGATACGATATAACTATCTTCTCTATCGTCGCTCATCGCGTCTGGAGCCACAAAAATGACGACTCACAACGACGAAATGGGTAGGAAACGAATCTATTTGTGTGCCAGTGTTAAAAGACGAACATTTCGACGCATTCTGTCACGGTATGCATAGATCTATCGAAGTTGAGCTCGTTATTTGTATTCTTTGGATAAACCATAATCAATAAATTGAGGTGGCGTTATTGATCATGAAACGACCCGACTATGTATTTAACCACCTGATCGTTCACTGCACGTGCCAATGAGTGGGAACATCGTGGTGTTGCTAATCGGTTAACTATCGCCCCCCCACCCACCAGGATGGAGGCGAGCAGGAAGTGCTCACCCTGCGGTCTGTGTGGGTCCTAATGCCCCAGTATAGTGACGGGCAGTGGCGTCTCAGGGTCATTATTTCGTGTGGGGCACAAACAATCACTTAACAATCAATTATTTGAGTGATCTTTGAAACATTGACGAATAATTCAAAATTATGTTTCTTGACAGATAATAAAGAAACAAGAAAAACATTTTAATCTAGTGCATCAGTTTTGACTTCTCTTTTTGTACCTCACATTTTAAACATGTGCCCTGTTTATTCCCTGGTATTAATATGCATATTAGATGCATATTAACTGGCACCATCATCATTTACACATGGCATTGTGCGTCTCTTTTGTGTTTGGATATTGAGTAGAGTGCATCTGATTTCATGACTGCATACATCAGTCATTACTTAAGTGTGTTAATGTATGATAATAAAGCGCATAATAACAAAAATAAAACACACAAAAAAACAATGCATCATTTCAGCCAATTATGCATGCATTTAATATAAGCACAGACATCACGTTTAAAGCAGAATTGTCCGTTATTTTATTGGAGTGTCTGTGTTAACTGAGCTTCATAGATGTGCTTCTCATGTTACACTTTATGTTCACATCAGGGACTATGAAGTTCTGCAAACTTGTGCATGTGTGTATGCGCTTTAACCGGCAATTTTTAAAAACTTGTTTTAGCGCAGAGGTTGATTGACGGGTAGAAGTTTCACACTAGAACTCATTGGTTTCACCGGACTCAAACAAGGGAAGTCAAAAATCTATCATAAAAGCCTATCTACTGTCATGTATGTGCCATTATAGTAGATGCTACGCCCCTCAATGCCCTAGTACTTATAAAATGAAAACAAATATGACTGATAAAATAGACCATAGAGAGTGACGAATAAAGACATTTTTTGGGCAACCTCTGAACATGATGCCACACAAACATCCCTAATAATTTAATCTCAGCACAAAACACCACTAAGATGTGCACATCCATGTCATAACATTCAAGTGACCGTGAAAGTAAACCACAAATAGGCAAATCGTCAAAGGGTGTACATATTATCTCACTAACTCGAATGAACAGCATAACAAAACTAATCAAAACAACAGACTCCCAGTATTTAGCAGTCATTGATATCTCATACAAACCAATGCATAAACAACACAACACCTCAACGCAATGGCATACAATGAAATGAAATGATAAACGGTGCACTATAACTAATCCAACCAACAGCACATTAGAAATAAATAACTTTTAAAACTTACCAGTAAAATTCACTACGCAGGCCTGCAATCAAGAGCGGTAACTTCCGATACTCATGTCAACAGCTGACATAAATATGATCAAAGCTTTTGATTGGCTCAGGGGCAAAGGCAAACTAGCCCCTCAGGCCATCGTTGAACGCTCGTTGCACGTGCGCATGACATTCTCCAGATCTTCTTTGATTAACATTGAGGATGAAGGGCTAGCCCCACACATAGCAAATGAGAACCATTTAATGGCTTTTACGCAACGTACCTTAATAATTATAGAATTTCTCAAAAGAATATATATTTTTTCTTGTATAATGGATATAAAACATGTTTAAGTTGCAGAAAATATATTATTTCTTAAAATAAATGTATAATGATGCCATGCAATTTGCACAACAGTGCCACCTCTGGTGGGGCTTAGCCCCACTTGCCCCTAATGTAGAGACACGGCTGGTGAAGGGGACACTATACTGTAAAAAGGCACCGTCCTTCGGATGAGACGTTAAACCGAGGTGCTGACCTCTGTGGTCATTAAAAATCCCAGGACATTTCTCGAAAAGAGTAGAGGTATAACCCCGGTGTCCTGGCCAAAGTCCCCCCACTGGCCCTTATCAATCATGGCCTCCTTATAATCCCCATCCATTAATTGGCTCTGTAAATTTCTCCTCTCCACCAATAGCTGGTGAGCATACTGGCGCACTTTGGCTGCCGTCGCATCATCCAGGTGGATGCTGCACACTGGTGGTGGTTGTGGAGATTCCCCTGTTCACTGTGTAAAGTGCTTTGAGTGTAGTTTCAGAAAAGCGCTATATATGTAAATGTAACGTTCATTCATTAATTCATTCATTCATTATTTGTTTGAAATTATATATCCTTCTAATGTACGGTGTTGCTACATGGTACCATATCACTTTTCTTCACTTTCTTACTATTCAGAAAAAAAAAAAAAAACTACAACATATTGTGTTCACTGAAAAAAGTGGTAACCTGCAATTGTTACCTTGAGGATTTAGTTCTACTTGATCTAACCGATACAAAAGACTTTTGTTGGTGTACCCTAATTTGTCAGGTACAGTTTGCGAGATTAAATTAAATTTTTTTTACTTGAATAAACCAGTTAATGTAGATTTTAACACGTGAAGCATATTTTTAGGTTAACGCTCAAACGATTTTGACAGTGTTGGAATTTAAAGGGATTTTTTGTTGCATCTTTGTTACATATATGTTATTGGACACAGATGAACTTTGCCTTAACATACTTTACAGTAAAATGAGATAAATATTAATGTTGCCAAATGGCACATTTTTTCCGCAATGGAAAAATTTCATTATGCCGTATGGAAATTTGGTGGTACAATAGAAACGTAATAATTTATTTCCTCATTGGGAATTCTGGCTTTGCTTATAGGCCTATTATGTAGTCATTGGTTTATCTGTAGTTATTTGTAGTTATTTGTTAAGTGTTTATAGTGCTTTAATTGTATTTCTGCATATGTAGCACAATTATGGTTTATGTTTCATGTGTTATACACATACAGTAGATATACACTCAGCTGTATTCTATAGAAAGGCCAAGAAAAAGAGGACAGCATTAGCTCAAACAGTGAGGATGCTTTTAAGAACAATATTGAAGGATAAATGGTCATGATTCACTCAGTTTGAGTTTTTAGGAGTTCCAAGTGCATGAATATATCAATTCATAAAAGAAACATGAATCTAGTTAGGGCAGATATAAAAGACTGAAAAATTTTGTTATCATTGGTAACATTTAAATTAACTGGTTTTATTCAAGTCAAAATTATTATTTAGCATCACTGAATCAACCTGAAAACATTAGGTTACACCACCAAAACAAGTTTTAAGGATTGGATGAATAGTTCCTGTTGCAGACTGATCTCAAAGTGAAATCGGAAACAGTAGGTTGACTTATTTCTTTAGCTAAAATCGGTCTGTGCTTACCGAAATTCGAAACACTGCCCCCAGTGGCCAAAGCAGTATGTGTTGTTGGGAACATGGGCATGTGTGAGCTCCAGTTTTCCCAAGTAGGTATAGCTGCAGGCAGGAGATCTCCAAACAGGGGCGGGGTAACTCCAGAAGGGAGTTGGGCCAGCTCCAAAAGGGGGCGACACTAAAGGTTAGGGTTAGGGAAAGGGTTAGGTTAGGGGCTCTCTATCTTTGCAGGTGATTTGTAGCTCCCACCCATTCTTTTAGCTCTGCCTGCAGCTATATCTTTCTCATTTTCTGAGTGAAATATCCACGGAGAGGCAAGTTGGGAAATGAGTTGTTTTCAGCTGTACAGGCTGTAATACAGTGAAGAGGAATGCATGTTTTATAAACTGTACCACCAACCCAAACCCCAAACCTAAACCTAACAATCAGTGGAGTATAAATGTAATGTTACAGGGAAAAATGCAACCTCCGAATCAGGCTCGTCAGTGATTATGTAAACATGATTGCTTCCTGGTTTCATCACGGTATCTGAACCCGGATGTTTCACACTGCTGACCAATGCACTTCCAGTCGCGCCACAGGGAAAGTAAACACACTGGAGTGGATGCAAAAATGTCTGAAAGTCATATATATATATATATATATATATATATATATATATATATATATATATATATATATATATATATATATATATATACAGTATATATACAGGGTTGGGAGGGTTACTTTTGAAATATATTCCACTACAGATTACAGAATACATGCTGCAAAATGTAATTTGTAACGTATTTCGTTAGATTACTCAAAGTCAGTAATGTATTCAAAATACTTTGGATTACTTCTTCAGCACTGGTAGATTTTTTTCAGTTGTTTTGACTATAAAAACTCTGCCTGTACAGTAAGACAAAATACACATGTTAAAAATACATTGTCTGAAAAACCTAAATATCTTATGCGGTGTTGTTTCTAAAACAAGATAAATCAAATTGAGCTTGTTTTAAGGATTTTTAGATATTTTTACAGGAAAACAATACAAAATGTCCAACGTGAATTTTCTTGATAAAAAAATATGATCGTGCCTGGTAACATGTGCATGTAAAATGGCTAGAAATAGGATTTTAGCTTATCGTAAAGCTGACAATTTACACAAGGTTTATTTCTATTTCTTCTGCTCCAAACTTACTTCAAACTTACTTCTCCGTCTGCTCGTATGAATGTAACACATCATAAGAAAGTGTTTCACCGCTGTTCAAATTCACTTTGGATCACATCATTTATGTGGATAAATGTTTCCATCTGAAAGGACTAAATATTAAATGAAACAAATGACAATAAAATGCAAAGTAATCTCTTCAGTAATCAAAATACTTTTTGATTGTAACTGTATTCTAATTACCAATGATTTAAATTGTAACTGTAGTGGAATACAGTTACTTATATTTTGTAATTTAAATCCGTAATCCCATAACATGTATTCCGTTACTCCCCAACCCTGTATATATATATATATATATATATATATATATATATATATATATATATATATATATATATATATATATATACATACAGTATTTATATATATGGGAAAATGTGGGTATCTAATGGTAAAAATATTCCACGTGTAGCAAACTCCACGGGTTTCTTCTACTTCCTTGACCTCTAAATACTTTTCTTTATGTAGAAAAACATTTTCCAAGCCATAAAACTACTATGAATAATCTATAGTGTACACATAATCTATAGTCTATATCATACACACTACAATATATTGTATTCAGTCTCAGTGTAGTCATGTGTGATGTATGTCATATGGATATATTTAAGAGAGACAATGTAAAATATTACCGTATATTTAAACACTTGATTTGGGTTGCATATTGGGAGCTCTAGTTGATTTTCCTCTTTGGGGATGATTCAGAAGAGTATGGTTTGAAAATTAATCTGAAATCTTTTGTCAGCCACTGGTTCCTTTTTGTTTCTCTAAAAGCAGACGTGTGTTTGCAATAAAGCATTTCTTATTTAGCAACGTTTGCATTTTAATGCCCACGGCCCATTGGAAAGCAGTTCAGGAAATATTTCCCTATTACTAGGCTGTCACTAATGGGCCTCTTTGTTCTAATTTTTAACCAATTTTATGCCTTTCCCTCTTTCTCTTTCTATTTCTCTTTCTCTTTTTGTCTCTCCCTCTCTCTCTCTTGGTGACTCAGCAAAGGCAGGTGAGTGCTCTACTCTAGTCATCAGCTCTAATGGCAGTCATTGATTTACTCATGCTGTCACTGGCTCTTCTATATGCAGTTTAAATGAAATAAGTGTGTATGAATGTGTGGTTAAAATGTGTGTGCATGACTGTGGTTTCAGTGAGTGAGTAGCTTAAAGACTGCTTGAAATGGCTTATTAAGCTGTTTTCTGTCCTGTGTTGACGTATTTACCACTGATTATCTGTACATTAAATTTAATCTATATTGAATTTATTTCTATTTTGTATGTTTAATTTTTTTTAATAGCAGTGAATTTTAATAACTGTTTCCATGAATACGCACACTGATTGTCAGAGGTGTTGGGGTTTACACCAATGAGGTCTATAATGCCTGGAGAGAACTGTCTGCTAACATTCCCATTCATATCAGTGGTAGTTGCTTGGGTGGTGCATGCAGCCCAATGCTTTATTTCTCTTCACTTGTCAGTAATATGACAGAATGGTGTCAAAATTCACGGTGCATGAAAATTTGGAAGCAGCATGTTGATAGATTTGATACTGGCCGAAACTAACCAGCCACATCCTGACCCCTTGGTTTACACAGTCTCCAAGGTCCTCTGACTGGCACTTATTATTTTTATAGAATCTGAATGATTAAAAAAAAATTAATATATAGAATAAATTCTCTGAAATCCCACATCCACGCTAGACCTCCATAGGGTTGGACATTTTGTTTTGACATTGTACTGTGCTTAATGACTCCTTTTGTGCTTCTAATACTGCATTCCATTAAATGTCCTTTATCTTAATCTGTCATCTCCCATACAGGTAATGTGGGTATGCAATCTGTGCCGAAAACAACAAGAAATCCTCACCAAGTCAGGAGCGTGGTTCTTCAGCAGTTCTGAGGGGTCCAAATCAGGGCCCCAAGCCAAAGTGAGGGGAGGCCCAGTCGGAGCAAGCCAGGACCTTCTCAGAAACGGTTTGGGGATCCCCACAGACAGGTAACAACTATGCTACATTGGGTTGTTTTGAATTACGTCTTGATATGTTTTATTAATATAACATACAATTCTTAAGATTCTAGAGTCAACATGGTCTCATAGAATCACATTACTAAACCTCCATTTTTGCTAAATTATTTTTACGTGGCTCGTTGTACGTTTCGCTGCAGTTTCCTGGTGAAATGAACACTAGAGGCACTACAACAACAATGACTTTTATTCCCTCTCACATAAATCACATATAAAACGTCAGATCTTCAGTTAAAAACACATACTTTTCACCTTCGCAAATATTATCTTATGACATCTAAACACTATGGCACATGACTTGTAAGGTGATATATTTTAACTTTTGCATTACCTAACCAACGACATTTACAAGCTTGTACCAGAATGATGAAACTGCACAGAAGCATAACTGATAGAGTGTTGCACTTGTGATGCAAAGGTCCGAATTACAAATCCCGAAGAGCACGCAATTTGACAAGTGAGCCGTAAGTCACAAAATCACAAAATGATGTAGTTGCTTCAGCAATTTCGTTTTTAATATCACATTTGCTTATATGGCACAATCGGTTAGGTTTAGGTTTAAGGGTAGGTTTTGTCGATAGAGCATTAACCTTAAAAATGCATTAACCACATCTGTTTAGGAAAACATTTTGCTCACTTTTAGCAGAACTATTTCACTCCGGAACTGCTGCACCACTTGTAATAAACCATGTAATGTCATTTTGCAAAAATGTATTCACAGTCACGTAATTTTCATAAGATCAGGCTCTCAAGGGTGGTTTGTTTCACTGCAAAAAGTATTTTTGTTATGAATCTGAGATTCCAGATATTATTATTTTTTTGGGTGTAATTTTGCTCAGTTTTTCTCTAATTGCTTGAAGTTTACCAGTATGTTTGTTTTAGAGATAAGTTTACTTGCACATACAGGTAGACCGATATATAGGTTTTACTGATTAATTGGTACCGATAGTTGCTTTTTGGAGCTATCAGTTATCGGCAAAAAAGTATGCTTTTTGTTGCAAATGTTTTGTTTTTTATTATTTCCTGAATTGTATATATACAAAACTTTTAATCTGGTGAAAATATAGGCTATAAAAATCTTCATGTAGTACATACTTACATACTGTATATAGAGCATTGTAATGGAGCTTATTTCATTTCAAATTAAGAGTCCCCGGTGTATTTCGGGCCTGTTTATATCTAAAAGTGTGGCGTTATACACCAAATCTGAATTTTTCTGGTTATTACTGGGATTTTTGTTGCACAATAAACTGCTTTTGCGATTTTATTCATTTTGGAGCCTCAGTGTCTGTGCCCTTCATAGTAAGAATTTTTTTTTATCATTCTATAAATCGATTTTGAGAAACTATCAGCCACCTTAGTTATCGGTATCGGTTGTCCTCTACTTACATACATTTTACAACCTCGTTGCTGTTATGGGCCTCTTTCTTAAGTCTTATCATAGTCAACTAATGGACAGGTGGAAATGTATCAGGGTATCGGCAAGCACCTCACAATACAATATGTATTGCGATACATACTGTATCTCACAATGCAATATATCAGGATGCATCATGATATCATTATTGGATCGCGACTGAGAGAGACTCAGCATGGCCGTGAGAAAAAGAGTAAATATGCAGGTTTAGTTTCAATCTCTCTCGCTCCTCAGAAGTATCTCTTACCACACTGTGTTTATTTAGATGACTTGCTACTTCATTATTGAACTGATGGACATGATATGAATACATAAATAAATGCATAAATGTCATTTCTGGAGTTTGAACCTCTCAAGCATGTGCGGTTGCGAGTGTGTCTGTTTGTGTTTGTGTTTGTGTGTGTATGTGGTTGTCTCTCTGGAGACACACTCTGTTCCATATTTTCCTCTGGAAGCCATAAAAAGTCTTTGGTCTGTCTCGTAAAGTGGACTGGCGACCCTGTCAGACTCTCTCCAGCAGATCGTTAAGGGTCTTTAAGTGGTCCAGATACTAATGAGTGAAGTGCACTGACTGCATAGGCTACATCAACATCACACACACATTCAGCTCATATAGATGATGCTAATGATTAGAGATGTGCATTTGAGTCATTTTGACTTCTTGAGTGCTCAACATATAAATCAACAGAGTACTCATGTTGGGACACGTGGGAATGGAGCAAGCTCTGTCTGCACTATTTTTAAATTGCTGGTCAATGTACATGCATTAGACAGAAGTCTTTGGTAGTTGAATCACTTCTTGCTGAAACGTCATGAGCATCATGTTTTAAGACAGCATGTGAAGTTAAAAATATTTCAACTTTTTAAAACATGTCTTGAAACCCCTGTGTTCCATTCAGTCGTGCTAGCTATTTTTGAACGCAGGAACACATTCTGTATGTACGCCCCCTAATCCTCTTTCAAGCGAGTGTTGAGTGCTCTTACTGCCCCAGACTGAGAGTAACCATGTACTAGGCAGCTTGCATGGCTTCTTATTTTTACTTATCGAGTAACCGCCCAGAAAATTTGCAGAGTATTCAGTTACTCGACAGGTCAATGTTTACCTAATGCAAAATAGGTTGCATTTATCCTAAATTTTCCACCCTTTTCTATATTTTAAAAACATTGACAGATAATTCCAAATGAAAATTATTTAAACTAGGGTTACACAAAATGGAATTTCTGGGCCGATACTAATAAAAGACAATTCGCAGCACTTTATGGCCAATACTAATAACGATATTTTTACTTTTTGCATTTTAACCCTGTAAACTAGAGCTGCTAGCTAATTAATTAAAAACTGCTCACTTGAAACAAAAGGTGTCATTTAAAAGCTAGGAATCTGGAATTCACAGTTGGACCAACTCGTAACTGCTGCTATTTACAGTCAGCTAGCAGCAAAATTAACCGACAACCCCTACTTTGTAATACTCAGAACGATAAATACTGCCCAAAATGGCACCATAACCAACAATAAAAATAAAAATGAAACGTCTTGAAGTTGAAAAAAAATAAAACATTCACACAATAGCACGCCATAGTGATCGCCCACTTTTTCAGCAGTCTTGGGTCCAGAAATATATTCCCACTATATACATGTATATGTACTGTATATACTGTATATATATATATAAAGTAATTTGAGAGTGTAGAAAGACTGAATTCTCAGTCACAATGGTTCATGTGAGTGGGCGGTTGCTGATGAGCTCTTTTGCCACAAAGTCAATAGGGAATTTGTGGACTCTGATTGGTGGATCTCTCTTCAGAATTATGGGTTGTTTACCAGGAATTCTTCTATTAAAGAATTTTGTTTTAAATCACACTGAAATATACTTCACCAAAAGCATATGTCATCACTTAACAACCTCAGAGCTCATGGTAGGTCTGTCTTGAAAGATTTATACCCCTAAAATAATTTTTTTCTATGGAGAAAATGTATGGAATTTATACTCATACCCATCTCTTGTAATGATGTCCTACTGATTATGATGGTCATGCCACTCGCAACTGTCTTTATAATGATGATGATGTTAAAGGAAGAAACAAATGAAAAACCAAGAAACGTTTGGTCAAAGGCAGTTAAAGATATCAGCCATGCTAAAAAAAAAAAAAAACGTTAGAAAGGAAAAGCTGTGTACTGAATATTAAAATGTATACTTACATCACAAAGAAGATTCGATTTGCCAAGTGCAGAGACACCCTTCGGTTCCCAAATCCTCTTCAAATTTCACTTCACAACCCGACTTATTTTGAACTGTCTCAATTCGGCAAACAATATAAATAAAATATGATTTGTCTGTAAAGACGCTACATACAGTATATCAGTCCTGCACTCTAAAGTGTCTTCTAAAATAGATTTAGTACTCCAGTGCAATTACCTAGACAGCATTTTTGGGCATCATTTGGTGCTAAAAACCTAAAAATGCTGTTTAGGTAGGCAGCTCACTAGGTTTTGAGACACAGCTCTCTTTCCACTTATCCCTTTAGAACGCGCTGTAACAGTACGCCGTGTCTACCTCCTAGAGACCCGTGTAATAAACCAACCAGTGACTGCATGTCAGGAACGAGAAGAGAGAGAGAGAGAGAGAGAGAGAGTGAGAGTGAGTCTGTGCTGCTCCAGTTTGTCTGATTCTCCGAGGCAAGACGGTGGCGCATGGACGCAGCTCTAGATGTTCCAGCCGGTAAAAATGCAGTGCTGCTTCTCTCTTAATCTGGCACACCGTCAGACAGATTCCATCCCCCACTCGCAGCAGCCGCCGCAGCAGCAGCACTTCAGGGCCAGAGCATGAGGCTCACATGTATCAGATCTCCGGGAAAATATGGGACTTGATCGACACAGCAGCGCTTCAGATTGTTGTGGAGCTGTGGGTGTGCTGCTGTCGTTTCCTTAAGTGAAAGACTACAGGGTTGGTTAGGGAGGAGGGGGCAGGTGAAAATGCAATTTGGGACATTGCGACAGTTCTGTAGCTCTTTTCTTTCGCATTTTAACGGCGCTTTCAAGCCACCCCAGAATATTGCGAAGCCGGAGCTGTTGGGACAGGCGCTGACCGGCAGGTGAGACAGTCGATACTCGCTCACCGTTTATCATAGAGGAGCTGTCTTAGGATATAAACGAATAGAGAAATAGATTACAGGGACATCTTATGCTATAGATGTTGGAGGGGATTGAGATTCTTGTGGAAAAAAAAAAAGCAAATGCTGAAAATGCTAGGATCTGAGCTTGGCTTCTTGTTTATAGGTTAAGACAGTGCATGATGTTTTTGATCAAATTAACTGCGCCTCTCAAGCTGCCAAATTACTTGATACATTATGCTTTTTGCACAAGGGCAGTTGACATGAAATACTTTTGGGAAGTTAACGTCCTGCGATGTAACATGCTATACTCCATCTAAAACTGTTTTATAAAGCATTTAGATAATTATTTTGTAATTATTATGCATGGAGCCAAAAAATTATTTCTAACCTGATCTGACCTTTAAAAACGACTTGAAATAAAGCCAGTTAATTTACAGTAGATGTTGACATTTTTAGGTTGAAAAAACAGTTTTACAGTGTACTTAAAAAAGAAACAAGTAACACGAACACTGTAACATTAAGAATGAGTGGGAAGATTATTGCTAATGCACTTTTCTAGTGTATTTTCAAATAAACCTCTAAATGTAGATTTTCATTGCTTTAACATGAAAATCTAAGCTTTAGATGAGCACTGAAAAAATGTTAACCTAAAATTGTGCCTCATGTGGTCTCATCCAAGTCAAAAATACTAAACTGATTAAACATCACAGAATTAACCTGAGTACAGTTACATTAACAAAACACATTATTATTAAGGGTTAAAACAAGTAGAAGTTTCTAACAATTGCAGGTTACAACTTTTTACAAAGTGTCTTCTTTCACAATACTTGGATTGAGGGCAAAGTTTTATGGATGGCCCCCTTATATGTAATATTTGTTTTAGCTGTGATTGGGATCTAAATGCGTCCTTCTCAACAGAGAGTTTATTTTCTGGCCATAAATTTCTCTTGCCAATGCATTCTTGCTGATTCTTTGCTGTAGCAGATTTGAGAGTTCCTTTATGACACTAATTTAGACTATGAGGAGCCTTGAGCTATTTATAACTCAAGCACAATAACTTGCTTTGGGAAAAATGTGTCCTAGTGAGTCATTCGGTATAATCATGATATATGAAGCAATGTTATGGCATACCTGAAACAGTGCAGATGGATTATATCCTAATATAAAAAGCAGCATATAAACAGGTATATTCTCATTCACAACAGACATATCAGGGTTTCTCCGGGGCTTTTAAACTATGAACAACTTTCATGAAAGCATTGTTTTTCACAGACCCATCTTGATGAAATACAACACTTGTCATGCGCAAGTGTATTATGCAGTCTGAATATAATTAGCACAAATTGGATCAATTACATGATAGCAACAGTCTTACAAAAATATACATAATGCTATACAAAATACACACTGTATTAACTTCAAAAACAGAAATAAAAGTGCACAATGCAAGTTATCTTATTTTAATTAAACAAAAAATATTTTTCTTTGGAATGACACGCTCATAGTAATTTTATATAATAATAGTAATAATATGCTGTAACAAGGGTGTAAGTTTGGTATGAATGTTGTTAGGGACACATTGCAAGGAGGGCATTATTCAAAATGTTTATATTAAGAATGTGAGAAAGTATAGTGTCTATAGGCACAATATTTCCTCATATAACAAGTCTCATTTTCTGTTCCTCTGCCCTGCCATATAAAATATTAACCTTCTTTTACTAGCACTATTTTGATCACGAAGGTCTAATTTTATTTCCTGTATTTTATAGACAAAACACACTTTTCCTATGTACCCCGATGTTCTTCTCCAATGTGCAAATAAAACATGTATTGGCTAATGTATGCCATAAATTGTGTGCAGAAAATCTGAAATATTAGTTAAAAATGCAAACATCCTTGCACTGACATAGACTGCTTGCTTTACTCTTTCACACACACCTATGTCGTCATAGAAACACACACATACTAGACACGTGCCAAATCTTTTCTTCTCCCTGTAACTTTATAAACTTTTTGGGTGAATGCATTAATATCATACCTCAATTTAATTTGTATTCCAAAAAAATATATATATTGTGCAGCCCCACTGGCCACCGCTAAATTCTTAATTTGGGATAGCATTCAGTTATCTGTGCAGTTATATTAGCATTTGCACCTTTGGTTCACCCCTTACCTGGCACAGTCTCTCAAATTCAAAGGTGTCTTCCTCAAGAGGGCACTTACCGCCAGTAAAACAGAATCTTCCATGGGGCCACATATAAAACTTAGGGCGTTTTTTGACTTAGTTTTAGATTGGAAACATTTGTACACGAAAAGTATGCTTCTTTAAATCTATAAATTTAAAGGACCGGATCTGAGATACAAATGGAAATCCGCCCGTGTAATCTTCAGAGAATGGATGTGTCTCCTTTCGAAGGCTGCATACTTCGGAGATAGCATTTGTCTCGTTTCAGAAAAGCAAGTAGGATGCTCCGAATGCATTCTTCGAATGCGAACTTCCTTCTCAGGAATTCAGAGGATGCAAGAGATTTATCCTTCACTGGCCCTCACAACCCACAATTCTTTGCTTCAGCGGAAATGTACGTAATTCATTTGAAAAAATGACGCTGATTTACCCCAAAATTTTATGTTCAAATGCAAGTAATGTTAATTCTCAAGTTGAAGTACCTCAGTAGATGGGAGTAAAATATATAATATGTAAAATTATAATAATATAGAATGTAAAATAAAGTGTTATGAAGTAAACATAAAAGCACAGCCGCAAAATCAATTTTCTTTTCTCTCAAGATCATTATAACTGTCCTAAAGTTTACCTCAGAGATTCCCTTCTAACTCAGAGCACTAGTGCAGGTTTAGAGCAAAGCGTTCTGTCTTAGCAACCCTGATACGTTCTGTTTCTGTTTGTCCTACTAAGGCCGTCTCGTTTAAACAAAGCTGATTCTATTGGAGGATGCTCGGTATACCGTTGCCTACAAAGGACATGTCCTACCTAGCACCAGCCTTAGAAACAAGACACAGCCAATGATTAAAAAATCCCTTATGCAGTAATCACAAACGACTGTGATTGGTGCATCCTGAACAGGGCTGAGAAAAGTGACAGATGCCACGTTACAATGCCTTTTATGCGCTGCTTCAGAAGACATCAGACATTAATTTACACATGAATAATGATACTTAGAATATTTAATAGTCATTAAAATAAAAATAAAAACATATTATAAAGTTAAAGTATTTTCTAAGTTGTAAAATTGCCCAAATGTTTGTCAGGACATTTTCGTTCCCTATCTGTCACTCACTTGAAGTTGTGTCGATGTAGTGACACTAGGGGTCACTCTTGGGAGCCCGAAACACCTCTGGTCTTTGAAAAAAGGCCAATGAAAATTGGCGAGTGGTATTTGCATACCACTCCCCCGGACATACGGGTATAAAAGGAGCTGGTATGCAACCACTCATTCAGATTTTCTCTTCGGAGCTGAACGGTCGATGTTCACTGAGCTGACTGTTCATTCACCTCTGCTGGATCTGACGGTGCATTTCAGTGGCTTCTCCCTCCTCTGCACTGGTGCACTGCAGAAAACACCCCTGGACGCTTCGGCAGAAATAAAAGAGTATATTTCTCTAAAAGTGCGGCACACACGGAACGTCTGTTTAAAGATGCGTCTTTTTAAAGATGCCTTTCCGTTTGTGTGTTATGCCTGGTTACGGTCGTTATCTCTCGCCTTCTGATTATCACGATTGCTGTCTTTCGTGTCTGGGTGCGACACACACGAAGATAGCGTTCGTGGATGGATCATGTACTCATTGCGAGAACATGACCATGGCAACGTTGCAGTCGCGGCTTGCCTTCGTAAGAAAGCAAGCCACCCCAGCGGCTCCCCGCCTCGGTCTTTCTACCTACGGGTATGAGGCCAGTGCGGCTAGAACTGGGGGCGATTTGGGGACCCCAATGGGACCACCTCCACCAGGTATCCCCCAATCTGCCCCGATTGGGCTTCCGGATGAGTCTCACGGCGAGTTCGACCTCTTGTTTGGAGCCCGCGAAGGT
Organism: Myxocyprinus asiaticus; assembly: GCF_019703515.2. Classification (NCBI taxonomy): domain Eukaryota; kingdom Metazoa; phylum Chordata; class Actinopteri; order Cypriniformes; family Catostomidae; genus Myxocyprinus; species Myxocyprinus asiaticus. The sequence continues at coordinate 37,357,407 of NC_059373.1, forward strand.
GATGAGCTCTCGAGCGCAGCATCGGAGAGCGGGCTTATCCAGTTGGACATGGAAGCCTCAGCTGGGCTCCCCCCTCGGGTATGGTTGCCCAGTCACAGGCTGACGCAGAAATGACGGACATACTTTCTCGGGCAGCCATGAGCATTGGGCCAGAGTGGAACCCTCCGCTCTCCCCTGAACCCTCGCGGCTCGATGATTGGTTCCTGGGCTCGCAGCGCCGCTCACAGCCAAGGCCCACCCCAGTTCCTTTTTTCCTGGAAGTGCACAAGGAGCTGACAAGGTCGTGGGAGGCACCTTTTACTGCCCGGTCCCGATCTTTCAGCTCCCCCGCCCTCACTACCCTCGATGGTGGGGCGGCCAGGGGCTATTCGGCGATTCCCCCGGTGGATAAGGTGCTTGCGATGCACCTATGCCCTCAGAGTACCGCCACCTGGTGCGGGCGCCCAAAGCTCCCATCCAAGGCCTGTAGGTTTACGTCATCCCTGACGGCCAAAGCCTACAGTGCCGCTGGACAAGCCACCTCCGCCCTGCATGCCATGGCTCTCCTGCAAGTCCACCAAGCCAAGGCGCTAAAGGAACTGCACAAGGGTAGTTCCGCCCCTTGATTGATGCAGGAGCTGTGCTTGGCGACCGACCTCGCTTTCTGGGCGACGAAGGTCACTGTGCAATCTCTCGGGTGGGCGATGTCCACCTTGGCGGTCCAGGAGCGCCACCTTTGACTCAACCTGGTTGAGATGGGAGAGGCCGACAAGGCACGGTTCCTTGCTGCCCCCATTTTCCAGGTTGGCCTATTCAGCGACACTGTCGAGGACTTTGCTCAGCAGTTCTCGGTGGTGAAGCAGCAGACGGAGGCTATCCGGCACATCCTGCCCCAGCACGGCTCAAGATCACAAACCCCGCCTGCTTGTCGCCAAGGGTGTCCCCCTGCAGTGACTGCCAACCGTAGGAAGCAGACACCACCCGTCACACGGCAGGCCTCCAAGAACCTGCGAAAGGCTTCGAAGCGCCCCTGAGACGGGTGACCCAAGGACAACGAAACCCACTGCTTTGGAGCTGGTAAGCAGACCACTCCATCCCCCAGTGGAGGGCCGGGAGGAGAATCTTTTTTTGACTTTTCATTTAATTTTAATTTTTAAATTTTTTTTTAATTTTTAAAGTGGCTGTGGTACCCAAGAGTTCAGCAAAAGAGCGGTTTCCTTGTTCCCTGGGTCAGATACCCGGTGTTCACAACCACCATCCACCATTCCATTTTGGGCAGGTTTGGCGCTCCAGCGGCGGTCTCCCCTCCCCTGCGCGCCCAGCAGTGGCACAAATCCGCCCCCGATGTGACAGTCTCCACGGGTCATGAGGACAGGCCTTTTCCTCCCCCATCCCAGGCTGTTCCGGGGGTGGTCACAAGGAGCCAGGTAAGTTCTTCGATGTCCCTGAACTCAGCATGGCCAGAACACGGCGTGGCACCTCAGGCTCCGCCCCGCCATGAGGCCCCACCTGCTGGTATGTCCGACGAGATTGTCCCCTTGGTCCCCCTCGCCCGGAGCTTGGACACGTGGCTTGCGCTTTCCAACCTGTCGCAATGGCTGATCCGGACCGTCCGACTCGGCTACACGATTCAGTTTGCCAGGCATCCTCCCAGGTTCAGTGGCATCCACTTCACCTCGGTGAAGGGCGAGAATGCTGCTACCTTGCGTGCGGAGATCGCTACCCTCCTACAGAAGGATGCGATAGAGCCTGTCCCTCCGGCCGAGATGAAGAATGGGGTTTATTGATTCTACTTCATTGTACCGAAGAAAGGCAGTGGGTTGCGGCCAATCTTGGACCTGCGAGGACTGAACAGGGCTTTACACACACTCCCATTCAAGATGATGATGCAAAAACGCATTCTAGCGAGCGTCCGGCATCAAGATTGGTTCACAACAGTAGACCTGAAGGACGCATACTTCCACGTCTCGATTCTACCTCGACACAGACCCTTCCTGCGGATTGCATTCGAGGGTCGGGAGTATCAGTACAAGGTCCTCCCTTTCGGCCTGTCCTTGTCCCCTCACATCTTCATGAAGGTTGCAGAGGCAGCCCTTGCCCCGTAAGGGAAGTGGGTATTCGCATCCTCAACTATCTCGATGATTGGCTAATCCTAGCTCACTCTCAGGATGTGTTGTGTGCACACAGGGACCGACTAGGGCTTTGGGTCAACTGGGAAAAGAGCAAGCTCCTCCCAGTTCAGAGCATCTCTTTTCTCGGCTTGGAGTTGGACTCAGTCTCATTGACGGCGCGCCTCACAAATGAGCGCGCACAGTCGGTGCTGACCTGTTTGAAGGCATTCAGACTGAAACTGTTTCAGAGGCTCCTGGGGCATATGGCATCCTCAGCTTTGGCCACTCCGCTCGGGTTGATGCATATGAGACCGCTTCAGCACTGGCTTTAGACTCGAGTCCCGAGATGGGCATGGCGCCGCGTGGCCATCACGCCGATTTGTCAATGCCTCTTCAGCCCTTGGACCGACCTCATGTTTCTATGGGCAGGCGTTCCCCTAGAGCAGGTCTCCAGGTGCGTTGTGGTTATGACAGATGCCTCAAAATGGGCTGGGGCGCTGTATACACATACAGTGCTACGTTGGCACATCAACTGCCTCAAGTTGCTGGCAATCCTGCTCGCCCTGTGGAGGTTTCAGCCATTGATCCAGGGCAAGCATGTGTTAGTTCAAACAGACAACACGGCAATGGTAGCATATATAAACCGTCAAGGTGGTCTACGCTCCCGTTGTATGTCACAACTCGCCCGCCGTCTCCTCCTCTGGAGTCAGTAGCACCTCAAATCGCTGCGAGCCACTCACATCCCAGGCGACCTCAACACTGCAGCAGACGCGCTGTCACGGCAGGTTACCCTTAGGGGAGAGTGGAGACTCCACCCTCAGGTGGTCCAGCTGATTTGGAGTCGATTCGCGCAGGCACAGGTAGATCTGTTCACTTCCCAAGAATCCTCCCACTGCCAGCTCTGGTACGCCCTGACCGAGGCATCTCTCGGTATAGACGCGCTGGCACACAGCTGGCCCCCTGGACTTCGCAAATATGCATTTCCCCCAGTGAGCCTACTTGCACAGACCCTGTGCAAGGTCAGGGAGGATGAGGAGCAGGTCGTCCTGGTAGCACCCTACTGGCCCACCCAGACATGGTTCTCGGACCTCACGCTCCTCGCGACACCCCCCCCCCGGTGAAATCCCCTGAGGAAGGACCTTCTTTCTCAGGGACGGGGCACCATCTGGCACCCGTGACCAGACCTCTAGAATCTCCATGTCTGGCCCCTGGACGGGACGTGGATGACTTAAGCGGCCTACCACCCGTGGTAGGGACCCCTTTTAGGGACCAGGTGATGAACCTGCAAGCGCTGCCCCAGGAGGAGGCAGACCCAGCCCTGACGTTGCTGTGTCCGGTGCGCACTTTACGCATCTATTTGGATCACATGCAGAGCTTTAGAGTCTCTGAGCAGCTCTTTGTCTGCTTTGGTGGACAGCAGAAAGGAAGTGCTGTCTCCAAGCAGAGGATCGCCCACTGGCTCATTGACGCCATAACAATGGCATATCACTCCCATGACGTGCCGCCCCTGGCAGGGCTATGAGCCCATCCAGCCAGGGGTGTAGCGGCCTCCTGGGCCTTGACCAGTGGCACCTCTCTAACAGACATTTACAGAGCAGCGGGCTGGGCAACACCCAACACCTTTGCGAGGTTGCCCCTGGCAGGGCTACGAGCCCATCCTACCAGGGGTGTAGCGGCCTCCTGGGCCTTGACCAGTGGCGCCTCTCTAACAGACATTTACAGAGCAGCAGGCTGGGCAACACCCAACACCTTTGCGAGGTTCTACAATATCCGGGTGGAACCAGTTTCATCCCATGTAGTGGCAGGCACAAGCAGGTAAGTCCGGGACAGCTGGCCGGGTGTATCGCTTGCGCATAGCGCCTTTCACCTCCCCTGAGCTGAAGACGTGCACTGTTGACTCCCAGTAGTGTTCATAAACTGTGTTCCCTGGATGATTTCCTCCGAGCCCTGTGGCAGACGTGTTCGCGGAGAAACTCACTGCCGGCTCAGTACATGTGCTAACTAAGCCCTGTACTGGGGTAGGTTCCCCATAGGTAACCCCATGCGACATATATCTTCCGCTAATTCGTTTCCCTGTTGGTAAACTGCGTCTTCCTTGGGCAGAGGCCCCTCTGCCCCAGTCACCATGCTTGTAGAAACTCTCCCCCATAGGGTAGGAGGATGGCGGGAACGAGACGTTGTGTCCCTCCTGCCACAACGCTGAACTACCCGCTGAAATGGCCGGGACCTTGTCTCGCCTTCTCAGCACAAAACCTGAATGAGTGGTTGCATACCAGCTCCTTTTATACCCGTATGTCCGGGGGAGTGGGGAGACCAGAGGTGTTTCGGGCTCCCAAGAGTGACCCCTAGTGTCACTACATCGACACAATGTCTCGTCCCCTCCATCAGGGAAAAGAGGTTACGCAAGTAACCAGGACGATTTTCTAAAAGTTGATTGGGATATGTCCCTATCATCCCTACCTAAATCTACGCCTATGATATATAATAATTATAATAATAATACAATAATATAATATATAATATAATACAATTGCAATAATACCAGGTGTGTTAAGAAAATAAATAGGGGTAATTTTGTTTAATGTTTACTTTAAGACAATTTTTTTTACTGAGTGTAATACTCTCCTTTCCAGACTGTGAGTTAGGTGACAGTAGGTCGAAAGTTCTGATGCTAAAATCAGTCTGTGCTTACCAAAATTCGAATCACTGCCCCCAGTGGCCGAAGCTGGAAGTGTTGTTAAGGTGAAATGTCCACAGGTTGGCACCAAAAGCGAGTAGTGTTTTTAGTTGTAAATTATGTGATACAGTCAACAGGAATGCATATTTTATAACACTAAACCTAACCATCAGTGGAGTAAATATGTCATTTTAGACCAAAAATGCAACCTTTGAATCTCACTCACCACTATTCATGTGAACGTTATTACATCTTGGTTATCACGGGACCAGAACCCGTACACTACAGTGAAGGTTGTCAAGTTTGAGTTGATGCAATAATGCCTGATGAGGAATGGTCACTCCTGATTAAATTCACAATCAAAAGTGTTTGATAATGGGGGATAACAGAAATAAAATGTGCAGCATTCGGCTGGTCATGTTATTTCAACATGGCAGCCACAATGAGAGATGACCCTTATGTAGATTAAAATAGCCTTTGCAAGGTCCCTGATATAACATTATGACAAACATTACTCAGACTTTAATGTAGTCGGTTGCTACAATCTATCTCGTGACAATTCGATTCCCAGATTCAGTAACTGTGTGTGTAAGATTACGACTGTGATGAGATCCGCACTACATGCTTGTTCATGTGGTAAACAGGATCTGGTGCATGTAAAAATAGCATTTGTGCTGCAAAATGAGCTTTTATATTTTATTATATATATATAAGACGACTGATTGGCTTGTCAGTAAATTGATGAATTACATTATCTGCAGTTTGCAAAATGACTAACACCCAGATAATAAGCACACACACACACACACACACAAAAAAGCCTCTGAAGCAAAAAAGTGTTCTCGGTGGAGTTACCCTCTGAAATGAGCCAGATGTCTTTGATATTTTAGACTGCCCACTTTTGTCTAAAGATGAGATGCTGTGCCGTAGCACAGTGAAAATAATGCCTGACACAATCAGAATAAATTTCAGGTTCAAGATGACAGATTAAGCAAGAGAAATGTTTAGAAATCTAATTAATTTTATACCAAAGAGTGTCAGCAATAATAGCAATAATCTAATTTAATCTAATTAAAATGGACCCACTTTAACAAATGTTTTACCTAATATTTGAGTGTCCTATGCCCCTTTTTAAGCTTATTTAGAGTACGCCATTGTTAGCTTAGCAAAATGCTAATGCCAAACTTAATCGAAATCAATTGTATGGGATGCTATTTTTATGACACACAGAGTTGCTGCCTATAGATGAAATTACTGTGATGTCACACCACAGGCAACTGCACTTCTGGGTTCTTTTGAGCAGAAATTTCAATGGTGGATATGGGCAACACTACAGTTTTAATTCTCTTTTGAGCACTTTATAATGTGATAATGTTTGTTTATGTTAATAAAAGTTATTATAAATGCATGTCTATGGTTTACAGTGAAGAAATATATAGCTTCTTCTGAACTATCGACAAAACAGGTTTAACTTAATTCAATAGGCCTGAATGATTATGTCAGACATGGTGACAGGTTGATGAATACACATCCTTACATGTTTAACACACTTCTAAAGCCTGAGAAATGTGACATATAAAAATGAAAATTACCAATAGACATGCAATATGTGTCTTTACTGCTGAAATTATTAGTTAATTACAGTAAATAATAATATTTGACTTCAAAATCATCTTATTCAGTTTATTAAAACGTATTAACATCTGGTTTCGATTGAACAAGTTACTTAAGATACAACTGTCAAAATTTTGAAAATGTACAGACATAATTTCAGCATAATTACAATATTTTTCTTCAAATTTCCTTTCACAATCAGTAGCCTATGCACTGGGGTTGTAGAGGGTACCATTCGTCCTGTTAGATCATTGTTCTATAATTTTTATCATTTTACCTTATGTCTTTCAAAGCGGTTGCTCTTTGTAAATTAAAAACAGTTGCTCGGATTGGAGTTTGTGCAATTGCCTCGTGAAAAAGTTTGAATCTCAAGTCAGCTGCAGGGTAAGACACGATAGCAATGAGGGTGATTCATGAAATATCCCGAGTTTATCCTGATCCACCCAACCTGAAGGAAATTTAAAGAAACCCAGAACTCCAATAATATCTCAGAAAAAGCACTTTTTGAGCATTTTCAGCTAAATTTGAGCAGAGTGTCCATTGACAGCAGTTCTTTTTTTCTGTGCCAAAAGAAGAACCCGGAAATTATGTAGCAGAGCATTTGTTAGTAAACAGTAACTTTATCTATTAAAAGTGTTCTAAAGACTAGAATGTTTTCTTATGAGGTTCCTTTTCAGAAATACAGCTGCCTTTATAGGCATCAGCAGTGCTTTCTAACCAGGTTTTGGAACAGAGTTGTCACCTTGTAATTTGGTTTGTTAATTGATAACCTCTTGCCTTACATAGTTATCAAAAACCAGTGTTGGTGTTAGCATGACCTTAGCAATAGTTACAATTCAGGGTTTTATTTGCAAAACCCTTAAAGCCACTAAGCAAGAACCGATTTCTGAATAGAACAAATCTGTTTCTTGTATCCCCAGTTTCCATACTAACATGGTTGATTTATGTGCGAATGGTGTGCTACAGAAATGGAATCGAACTCCCTCAGATGTCCTAATTAATTGGTGGCCACATTTCGGCCTCTTTCACTTTGGTTGATTTACTCCCTCAATCATTGATTATTTAGGAGTTGCATTTTCTCTAGTGTACTCTCTTCCTAAAAGCACTCACTCTGAATCAGCCAGGTTCTTGTGTGCCAGCTCCTTTTAATGGAAATCCAAACAGATCGATGGACAGTCAGAGCAACCCATCACGGGCTGGAGCTGTTATAATGTTGGAGTGGATGATTCTCTCTTCTGAAGGGCTGGAATGTCTAAAGAAGTTCACTTCCACTAACTCACAGGAGGAGAAAGATGCCCATTTTGCATCATGGGTGGTGAGAAGTACATGTTTTGACAAGGGATGGGTCACAATACACTATATGAGAAGTTGTCTTTAAAGTAATTTTAAAATTTAAAGCACCGCCAATACACCCATACATCTTTGGCATCTTGTGCCATTAGCACTGTGTTTTTCGGTTACATGTCAAAAATCAGCCTGATCTCACAATCAAATTGAAAAAAGTAGGCTGACTTTTTTGTTTAGCGAAAATCTCTATATGCTTATGAAATTTAAAACACTGTCCCCAGTGGTTAAAGTGGTCAGTGTTGTAGGGCGTATAGCAGTGCCGTAACCACAATACACTTTGAGGGGGACAAGTCCCCCCAATAATCAGATATGGCCAGATTGTCTCCCCCCCCCAATAATTTATATCCTTGTTGCTGTTCTGCTGCACTGCTCATCAATGTCATATGAGATAGCCAATCAAATTGATGAAGGCGGGACTTAAATGTAAGAAACTAAGCAGGAACCTCGTGGAGTGCCACGCATCAGCAAGCAGTTCAGGTTAAGAGTGTTTGTGTCATGTGAGATTTGCAATGTTTGACCACTGTTTTATGATTGAAATGTTGTACTGACCAACGTTAATCTCCAAGGGTGCAAACTATTCACCATTTGTCATATGTCATGTACAGTACATGATTTATATTTAATTTATAATTGTGAATGTGAAAACATTAATGGAGCAGTTTTCAGCATATCAGGCTTAAGACAAAGAGCGAATGTGCGTATATTGTAAAGAAATTAAATGAATGTGGTAATCTGGCAGGCTTTTAAAGTAGCTTTTTAGAAAATTCCCTTGACATTGTCTAAAATAATGATCTATAAAACACAAAGTATAGCATTATCACCCTCAGATCAGAACTAGAACATGGTAAGACCTGCAACTTGTGACTTCCATTGAGTTTTTAAGTTTTGGCAAGGACAGTGTCATATATTCTTAATGCAAATATTAATAGGTAATAATTTAAAATCAATTTAAGATTTTCTAAATAATTTCTTTATGTCTTTAATTAATTCTGAATTTTGTACAGCATCTCCTAAGAATCTTCTTTTAAAAGAGACCATTTTATTTTGAGGATGTCTTGTCAGGTTTGGTGGCTCAACAAATGAGCCACCAGTTAAAGTAGTTCACCTAAAAATGGAAAATGTACTTTTACTCACTCATATACTCACCCTTATGTTGTTCAAAACCCATATGCTGGGTTTTTTCTTGGAACATAAAGATATTTTAAGCAGCTCTATTCCATAGAATAACTGTTTATAGTGAGCAGGAGCTGTCAAGCTTCATAAAGGACAAATACTATGAAACACTATTAAAGGTTCAGTATAAAAACATTATAACAGTATTCCATATGGCAAGTGCATTATATTCCAAGCTTTCTGGGGCCACATGACTTCTTTGTGTTGTATGGACTACTTTTATGGTATATTTTTAATGATCTTTGGACCTTGACAGCAGTGGTCAATATGAATTATTTTTGTATGGAAAAGAGCAGTGTTAGGATTCTTGAAGAAAATAGTGTGTTAAGATTCTACTGGGAGGAAAAAACAATGAGGGACAATTTGAGGACAGTAAATAATTTTGTGTATTTACTTTTTGCTAGCCAGCTGACACAGTCATGTTATTTTACAGATACATCAATGATGGAAAGAAATTCAAATTATATTCATCTTTTCTTTGAGAAAGCACAAAAAAGAGAGAAAAGATGACTGAAAAGAGGCAAATTGCTAGCAATGCAGCACAGTGTTTGTTTTGTACTGTGTGAACTTTAAAAATACATGTATCTTTTAAAACCAAAAATTATACAATTTTGGGCCTTTATCGCATTTCAAGCCTTTATTCAGGAAATTATTGCATTCAGCGCCTTTACTATATAAAAGGACCAAAGAGGACCATTATATTTATGACCTCAACACCCATGACCCCCCCACCCCAAAATGGTTTGGCCCCCCCCAGCGTTCAAGACATGGTTACGGCCTTTGCGTATATGCACGTGTGAGCTCCATTTTTGTCACGGAGAGCTCACGAAAAGCTAGTTGTGAAGTGAGTTCCTTCCAGCTGTACAATATGTAATACAGTGAAGAATGCATATTTTATGGACTCTACCCCCCAACCCAAACCTAACCATTAGTGGAGTAAAAACACTAGGTAAACACACTGAAACCAATGCAAAAATGTCTGGTGGGAAATGTTGCATATCAGTGAGTCTGCATACTGTCACTGATCCTAGGGTACCGAAATTTTGGAAACAGTGTTTGCAAGTCTAAAACTCGCGGCCATTATTCTAGGTTGTTGTGTGTGGTTGCCAGGATGTTGCTATACGGTTGCTAAGGTGTTCTTACTGGCTTTAAGCGCATTCCTATGCGGTTGCTATTGTGCTCTGGGTGGTTGATACTGTAGGTAGTTGCTTACTGGCCCAAGTCAAAAGAGTTCATCACCAAGTCTCTATAATGTTATGTTCTCTAGATATGGCTTGGGTCTCTCATTCAATGTACATCTATGGGATAAAAAAAAAAAATATATATATATATATATATATATATATATATATATATATATATATATATATATATATATATTAGCTGTTTTATCCACCAAATGTAAAGTCTGATCATTTAGAAAAGTAATAGTACATCTCTCCTCAACAAGCCGCACAATTTGAGGCATCATTCAGTCTTCAACAGTACAGTACGAGTTATAGTAGTAACACTAGTGATGCTTGCTCTATCTAGCACCATTAAAAAGGTGAGGGCAGAGTTAATAGATATGGTGCAGATAAATCAAGGGTTGGCGTTTGGTGTTGGTTTATTGATCCTTAAACTGATGTTAAGTTTAAATGATGGCCCTAATAAGATCATTGATCGGTTGATTAATAGCATTGTGCATCTTTTGAAGGAATGATCCTCTTTCCATGGTCAATGTAACATTGGTTACAAGCTCTCTTAATTGAGCCAATATTCTATTATATCCCACAGTGTACGGTTTGAAGCATGTAACAAAATAGGAGGTGGTTTGTGCATGTAGCTCCTCAGACCATCAGTTAACTTGTGGCCTTGCTTAGTCAGCAGTGCTAGATTAATGAATGCTATGGGTGACTGCTTGCCCTTTGCCTAGCTGGTCAAGATTCTCACATCACATTTGGAGTTTTTCATTTAAGACAGGTGATTATCTAGCAAAAAACATTCATTATTTAGCCAAACGATTTGACGCCTATGTACATACAATTTTTTTTTTTTAACATTTAAGGACTGAGGTTTAGAACCTCTAGTTGAAAAATTAGAAGTAGACACATGGTTACTTCCATGTGTCTAACAAGATCTCATAGGAATTGGTTTGTAAAGTGTGGCTCTAGCACACATACAGTAAAAAAAAAATTCCCCTTTGGACAGACACTTTTTATATATACAACTTTTCCTACCAAAATGGGACATTTCCAAGTGAAATAAGATATTCAGTATGACAAAAACCAGCATAATGTATGTTGTGCTCTGAATGCAGGTCTGCAATAAGGAAAGCTGGTGTGCTGGTGCTCCAACATTACTTTTTTGACTAGCTTTACCATCAAGACTAAATTTGTTAACCAGCTTTACCAGAACAACCCAGCATGAAATTGACATGTTGCTTCCAAAAGTTTATGTACCCTGAAATCAACCACATTCAGCCAAATTACTGACAAGTGCTATCCCCCATCAGATATTTTTGCATCAATTCATGTGTGAACAAATTTCCCTATAGCTCTACTGATAGCATTTCGAGTGAGCAGCTTCAGAGACATGTGTTCTGGTCCTGTGAGAACAAGGAAGTAATCACATTCACATAAACAATGGAGAGTGTGATTTAGAGGTTGCATTTACATTTGTACTCCACAGTATTAAGGTTCAGGGTTTAGGTTTGGGTAGAGTTAATAAAATATGCATTCATGTTGTGACTGTATTACATAATTTTCAAAAAATACAATTGAATTTTTGCACCCTTCTGTGGACATTTCACCCAGAAACTGGAGCTCACACATGCCCATGCATTCAACAACACTTCCAGCTTCGAACACTGGGGGGCAGTGATTTGAATTTCGGTAAGCACATACTAATTTCAGCAGCAAAAATTGCGACCTAATGTCACCAATTTCACAGTGTGATCCATCTGGAAAAATACATACTGGTTGACCAGCTTCACCATCTAAGTTGCTGGTCTGGTCAGCCAGATAAATCTGCACCAAATTAGCATTAACCAGCATAAACTAGCCCAGACCACCATGGGAATTGCATGGGGAGGGGTTGAAAAGTAAAAGGGATTTGTGATGTCAACTGAAAAGGAAAGTAGTTTCAAAGGCGGAGCAAGTTATTATGTTTTGAGAAAATATTACAAAGACAAAATGATAAAGTGCGCTAATGAATCAAGCACAATAAGACCAGGCATGCGTATTAAGAAAGTAAATAGTAAGGGGCCTGGGTAGCTCAGCATTAAAGACGCTGACTACCACATCTGGAGTCATGAGTTCGAATCCAGGGTGTGCTGAGTGACTCCAATCAGGCTTCCTAAGCAACCAATTTGCCCAGTTGCTAGGGTGGGTAGAGTCACATTGGATTAACCTCCTTGTGGTTAATATGGTTCTCGCTCTCAGTGGGGCGCGTCGTGAGTTGTATGTGGATGCCGCAGAGAATAGCGTGAAGCCTCCACATGCGCTAGGTCTCTGCGGTATTGCGCTCAACAAGCCACGTGATAAGATGTGCGGATTGATGGCCTCAGATGCAGAGGCAACTGAGATTCGTCCTCTGCCACCACGAGGACTTAGAGCGCATTGGGAATTGGGCATTCCAAATTGGGAGGAAGAAGAAGGGGGGAAAGAATGTAAATAGTAAATGATTTCATGTTTATTTTAACTTCTTGGTGCACAGCCCTGCGTGCTACACTGTAGAAGCATCGTTTAACCCATAGCAGTTTCATCTCAACCTCTCTATCACTGACATCTGCATGACATCTCACTGCCTCTGATGATATACAAAGAAACATTCTGCATTTCTACCCCTGAGTAACAAAACTGTGGTAAGGAAATAGTAGTGATATTTAGCTCTGAGGAGGTATTAGCACCATGCATTCAGCGACTGTTTTGCATCGCACTGCATTTTTCTTCTGTGTGAATTGTGTGATTGAAAGCATGTTTATCTGACAGAGACGAGAAAGTTCTTCCGCCTGACTATGTTGTGCATCCACATCTCTCTCAATGTGCTGAGCTGCATTGCATGCATCACAGAATCCAACGTGTGTTCATTTATTCTCTCTCTCTCTCTCTTTCTCTCTCTCTCTCTCTTCGAAGGCAGCTTGCCTCCACTGCCATCCGCTTCAGCCACTAAATAAGGAAACAAATAATTTATTCAGCAGCCTGTGAGGCACTCTATTGCCCAAAATAGATTTTTTCCCCGTTCAACGGCAACATATTGTGACGTCTGTCAACCTCCAAAGAGAACCATAAAAGCACCATAAAAGTAGTTAAAAAAACATTGGGGTATATTCTGAAGTCATACAATAGCATTGTGTGAGAATTTCAGTCATTATTCACTGATATTGTTTACCTTCACCGGAGCTCACATCTAGCCTTGTGTTCATTTTACACCGTTTTTTATTTTAGTCATCAATTTTGCCATTTGTCATTTTTTCAATAATTTGTTGTGCCATTTTTATTCATTTAATTTTTTTTTTTAAATACTCTGACTAAAATGGCATATCATTTTAGTCTATAAAAATAACATATTTTAGTTGACGATCAATATGCAAAATGACAAAGACCTGTCTCAAACTGTAATAGACCAAACTTAAAAATTTATTTTACAGAAAAAGTTATTTAAATATCAAATATATTTGACTTTTTAGAAGTTACTGTTTTGTGAATTCTTCATGCTTTAGAGAGTGTTCTATATTTTAGACAATTTAGGGTATGATGTGTAGCTCATTTTTATGGAAACAGGATGAAGGCTTTTGTTGGCAATTCATTGATAGTCTATGTATTCCATTTTAGGAGTGTAGTCCATCATTAGACCAAGGTGATGCAGGCAGAGATCAGTGAGGTGCATTGCAGTTCAACCGGCAGGTCATTTCGTTGAGGTCTATCCTAAGTCCAAGGTTCAGGCAGTGGCATATGATGTATCCCATGTCTTATGGTTGGAGTGGGCATCACTTCATCCCATGAAGTCCATCGTAAAAGACTGAAGTGATGTCTGGCTGGCACTGGCTGCATTTAGTCGTCATTACTCAGACACACATAGCAGTGGAGTCCGACACCAAGCAGGAATGGAGCTGGATCTGGCCGGCTCAGGTAACCTTGGGATATGAATCCTGAGGTTGAGACAGAGAAACAAATAGAATAATATTAGCATAGATGCCATTACATTTTTTGCAGAGTTATAGATCATTATAAATGTTTCTGGTTCCAGAAGACCTACCAAAAGCAGCCTAATTGTTAATGGATAAATTAGGTGTTTGCCTGGCTAAATAGATGAGTCATTAGTCTAGACTTAAACTGAGTGAGTGTGTCTGTGTCCCGAATAGTGTTAGGGAGACTATTCCATAGTTTAGGAGCCAAATAGGAAAAGGATCTACCCCATTTCCTGGATTTTGATATTCTAGGAACTATTAACAGGCCAGAATTTTGTGATCGTAATGAATGTGATGGAATATAGCGTGGTAGAAGGTCACTTAAATACTGTGGAGCTAGTCCATTCAAAGCTTTGTATGTAGTTAACAAAAATTTTTAATTAATACAAATTTTAACAGGTAGCCAATGTAACAATGATAAAATGGGGCTAATATGATCATATTTCTTGGTTCTGGTTAGCACTCTGGCTGCTGCATTTTAAACTAATTGAAGTTTATTTATTGAGCTTGCAGGACATCCTCCCAGTAATGCATTACAATAATCTAGTCTTGAGATCATGAACGCATGAACTAGTTTTTCGGCATCAGTAACAGAGAACATGTGTCAAATATAACATCTAAGTTCTTCACTGTAGAAGACGATGTAACAGTACTCCCATCGAGAGTCAAATTATATTTTAGCGGCTAATATTTAGAGGTTTTTGGTCCAATAATTAGTATCTCTGTTTTGTCGGAATTGAGTAGAAGGAAATTTCTGGCCATTCAATCTTTGATTTCATTGATACACTCAATGATATACACTGATATACAGAATTGTGAAATTCAGTCGGGTTTCGAAGAAATTTAAAGTTGGGTATCGTCGGCATAACAGTGGAAACTTATTCCATGATTCCTTATAATATCTCCCAGGGGAAGCATATATAAGGAGATAAACAAAGCCCTAAAACTGATCCCTGTGGCACTCCATACTTAACTTTTGTTTGATTTGACAATTCCTCGTGTACACAGACAAAGTGGTAGCGGTCTGCTAAATAGGACCTAAACCATGCTAACGCAAGTCCACTAATGCCAACATAATTCTCAAGCCTATTCAAGAGAATGTCGTGATCTATGGTGTTGAAGGCAGCACTAAGATCTAAAAGCACTAGAAGAGAAATGCTGCTGCGATCAGATGATAAGAGCAAGTAATTTGTAACTCTGATATGTGCAGTCTCTGTACGGTGATGGGGCCTAAATCCTGACTGAAATTGTTCATATATACTATTTCTTTGTAGAAATTAACATAGTTGGGAGGACACTACCTTTTCTAGTATTTTTTACATAAACAGGCGATTTTAAATCGGTCTATAATCAGCCAATTCTCCAGGATCAAGTTATGGCTTCTTAATAAGCAGTTTGATAACTGCGATTTTAAATTTTCTTGGGACATGTCCTAAGGATAGCAAGGAGTTAATAAAATTAAGAAGAGGTTCTGAGATTACAAGGTATATCTCTTTTATGAGCTTAGTTTTTATTGGATCTAACATGCATGTTGTGGCTTTTGATGTTTTGATAAGTTTTGTTAGCTCTTCGTGACTTATGACAGCGAAGGATTGAAGTTGCTCATGAGGAAAATTATGAGACACTGTTTTCTTTGGTACTGTGACAGATAATTCCAATTTTATTTCTGATTATTTAAATTTTATCAGTAAAGAAATTCATGAAGTTATTACTATTGTGCTGCAATGGAATATCTGGTTCAGTCAAGGCTTTATTCCTAACCAATTTAGCTACAGTACTGAATAAACACCTAAGATTGTTGGGGTTATTTTCTATGAGTTTGCTAAAATATACTAACCTGGCATTTAGTGCCTGTCTGTAGCTACAGACACTATCCTTCCATGCACCGCAAAATACCTCTAATTTTATATTCTTCCACTTGCACTCCATTTTCCAAGCTGCTCTCTTGAGAGCATGAGTGTGATCATTGTACCATGGTGCAGGGCTTTTTTCTTTCATTTTCTTTATGAAGAGTGCGAGAGAAGACTGTATTTATATTTTCTCTTATTACTTCAAGTTCTTCTAGACTTTTTGACTTACTGAGTATATGAGATAAATCTGTAAGATTATTAGTGAAGCTATCTTTAGTGGTCGGAAGAATAGTTCTACCTGAACGATTGCGTGGTGTAGATTGAGTGACATTAGCTGATTGCAGCATATAAGAGACGAGGTAATGATCTGAGATGTCATCGCTCTGCGGCAGAATTTCTATAGTATCAGCATCAACTCCATATGACAGAATTAAATTTAGTGTATTATTATGGTGATGAGTTGGTCCTGTCACATTTTGTCTGACTCCAAGAGAGTTGAGAATAACGATAAATGCCAATCCCAATGTGTCATTTTCATTATCTATGTGAATGCTGAAGTCACCAACAATTAAAGCTCTATCCACAGGAACTACTAGATCTGATAGAAAATTTAAAAATTCACCAAGGAAATCAGAATACGGCCCGGGTGATCTATATACTGTAGCAAGGGCAAAAGATGATTGTTTATTTGTATCTGACGGTGTCACATTAAGCATTATTTGTTCAAAAGACTTAAACTTATATCCTGTCCTCTGAGTAATACCAAAAAATTCACTGTAAACTGCAGCAACACCTCTTCCTCGACCCTTCAGGTGAGGCTCATGTTTATAACAATAACCTGGGGGAATAGAGCCATTTAAACTAATATATTCATCAGGTTTAAGCCAGGTTTCAGTCAAACAGAGCGCATCCAAATTATGTTCTGTAATAATTTCATTTACAATTAGTTCTTTGGTTAAAAGAGATGTAATGTTTAGTAGCCCTACCTTTATATGATGTTTATCTTACATTTTTTGTTATTTTCAAGTTTTACCTTAATAATTTTTTTTTTTAATGATTTAGTGAGGGGTTTATGTTTGGTAGTTCGGGGACAGACAGAGTCTCTATATTATATATAGGTGATTTATTCTCTGTGTGTTGTAGTTTATGTGACTGTGTGACATATCAAGGCAGCTAGCAGACGTTCGGAATAGCCAGTTTGTCTGCTTCCTGACCTGGGCCCCAGTTAGCCAAATACTATCACTATTAAGGCTATGAGCCAAATTACTAGAGAGGAATAGAGGGATGGAGTCCATCTTTCTTTAGCAGGTCAGGTCTACTCCAAAAACTTGTCTAATTGTCTATGAATCCTATGCTATTCTCCAACATAGACAGACAGAAGTCCTCTATGAACACGCCCTTTGCCCATGCCCATGCCCAGGAGGAGGCCACGTTCTTGGTGGAATGAGCCTTAACACCCATGGGACTCTGTTTGCCTTGCAAATCATAAGCCGACAATGCCTGAAGGTCCTCAACACATTTTACAGATGGAGTAGCAGTACAGTCACCAAGGAGAGTATACGTAAACTCTCCACCAAGTGGGCGAGAAGGCCTCAGCTGTGTAGCACCACACAGAACGTACTGTTCAGAGGTTGTTAGTCCACAGACAAACCACCCAAGTGGTCATGGCTTGCCACTATGGCAGCAACATACACTTTAGGCTTGGATGGAGTAAGTCCTATATCCAAATGCTCTTGTAAAACGTGGAGGACCATCTGCACAGGGCAATGTACTGGGTTATCACACTGGGAGGAACACTAGTCTGAAAAAAATCACCATTTTAAGGCATACAGCTGCCCTGGGTGCGACAACCCATGTGTGTCAGAATAGCCGAGGCGACAACTCTGCGTCTGGCCACTTGGCCCAGTGCAACACTCATCTGAGAGAACAAGATGCTCTCCAAATTGTGAGTGCTGCTACACAGCGGCGCATCACTAGGAGACGTAAGCGACTGCTTCACCACATATGACTAGGCATTTGTGATTTGCCCACTCGTCTAAGAGAACGTGGCATTCTCCAAACCACGAGCGTGGCTACACAGTGGAGCGTCATAGGGAGATAGAGGCGATTGCATTGCCACATTTGACAAAGCATTCCAGAGTTGCTCAATTGACTATGAGGCCCAAATGCTCCAAATTGTTAGAGCAACCGATCCCTGTGCTTGTATGCTTGTTCATACGTAGAAGTAATCGTAGAGGCAAGTCAGCACATGGACGCCGCTCAGTCTCAGCAGAGCGAGCACCGCAACAACACATTTGGTAAATTTGCGGGGAGCCAGGGACAAGTGGTAGTACATTAAAATATGTGTCTTTCAGGTCCACTAATACAAATCAGTCTAACTGACAGACATGAGACAAATTTGTCTCTGAGTAACCATCTTGAATGGAGACTTGTAGTGCCTCATGTCCAGTGTGGGCTGCAGCCCACCGTCCATCTTTGTGACCAGAAAAAGGTATGCACACCGGTACTCACTCTATTGCATCTCTGGCAAAGAGACACTGTACCTTTGAGCCAGGGCCTGAAAAATTGGGCCAGCAGGTCTGCATGTTGATTAATAAACTTTCAGTCATGTGTTACATAAAGGTTGCCAACCATCCGTATCATCGGGTATATAAGGGATCAGAATTGAGTTCCGTATTATAGCAGATGCAGTCTGTACCATGTTTTATCATCTCACTTGCAAACAAATGAGAGAGTGGGCTGTGAGAGATGAAAAAGCTTCAGCTTTTTTAGAAAGAAAGCAAGTCAAGAGCTAAGCGTCTTGAGGTTCATTCACTCACAGTAAACTAATCAGTCTCAACAAGTGCTGCTTAAAAACAGCACCCATGCCTGTCTGTGAGAGGTATATATCGCTTGTTTTCATGAGCCAGTGGAAACATTTGAAAAATGCCATCTTAAAAAAACATTTAGCAAAAGTCTCTTTTAGTTTTTTTTTGTCACTAGAAAGAAACACACAAAGCAACACAATACAATCCATATCAAACACAGAAATGTTCAAAGGATAAGCTGATAGTCGGAGGACGACAAGGAAAGGAAGAGATGTAATTCAATCATTGTTGAAGGGTGCAAATCCAAATAACTAAGTGCTGAGTCAGATTCAAAGATTAGAGATGTAATCACTACTCTGAAAGGAAAAATTTCTGATGGAATGGGGCTGTAGTCGGTTTATATTCTCATGATTACACACGCATAAGGGGAGGAATGCCAAGCGCCATCTGCCAATGGGATTGCCATAATTCTAAAAGGGTTCAGTGATCGTTACTCCTGCGTGGAGCTCGCATAGCATCAGCTTCTGATGCAGCGTCGAAGTGACCGACTTCAAAGGGAAATAGATATTATTTAGAATTTGTTGAGAGAAAAAACATTTTTGTTGTTGTTGTTGTTGTTGTGGATATATCTAATTAATCTTAAAGATGTAGGATGTATTCATTTTACCGCTGTTCAGCTCTTTCTCCTCACACAGCTCAAGTGGGGAAATCCCCAACATATTCTGACTGGATTATTTGAATAAATGTGTTGCAGTATTATTTTGTTTCTCATAAATCGTCAATAGTGTGCTTCAATTAAAATTATCATCATGATGTGTCTTTTTTGTCTTTTCTTCATTTTCATTGACAAAATCAAAAAAACCTTTGTTAACGAACATTTGGTCAGTAATTTTGTTGATGAGATTAACACAGTTCAAGCCAAAATGGAACTAGTTCTCTGTCTTTCTCTTGGTTCTCTATATTTCTGTCTGTTTCCACACAAAGTTGTCAGAACCAAATTAAATTTTTTGGTGAACTATCCCTTTAAGTCTTCCCCATTTTTGGAAAGAGAGGAGGTTGACTGTGGTTTTGAATGTAGTGGTGCAAACGGCACTACAACTTCAGAAGTGCTGTTCTTGAGTGATGTACCCTGAATCGGAAGAGTAGGTAATTAAAATTTGTGCATATTTGGAACACAACAGGCATACTAATAGATTCAGAGTACTGCACCAACGTTCTGGAGCATTCCATTACAGCCTTCTAAAGTATGACTCATTTCTGGCACGCTGTACTTAGTGCAGAGTTGCGCTTCTGAGTGGTATTGTCTCTGGATATTGGTGTTGAATTGACATGGCTTTTTTGGGGGTTGTAAATGACTGGTCTTCAACGTTCTGCAATTTAATTAATGGGGAAGATTTATTATAGCAGTACAGTGCAGCAATCGTTAGTTTAAGAGGGAAATATTATTATTGGTGTTTACTAAGATAGTGACACTATTATTATTGCTCATACTTGGGGTTAGTGATTAAAGAAACCCCTAACCATAAGTATTAAACTTTACCATGGAATTCTTCCACTTTGTTTGTGCTAGGGACATGAATGATACCTCCAATCATGTGGCTTAGTAATAGCACACAATTTACGATTTTGGCGGAGGTCAAAAAAGGTGAAAAAATCCCGTAGACCTACAGAAAAAGTGAGACCTGAGCCATATGTCCTTTTTTGACTTTGGCCAGTAAGCAACCATTTACCAACCAAATACCATGTTAAAAAAACATGGATTTTGGTACCATGTCCAAAAAACATTGGTAAAAACCTTGGTTAAACCATAGTATTTTTTGACAGTGGGTTAATTTTTTAAGTTTGAGCACACAGTTTACAATTTTCACCTGACAAACGATAAAAGGGATTAAAAAATTCCATAGATTTACTTTGTAAATATGACCTGACTGAGCCATATGTCTAAGACTGGAAAATCATAGAGACTTGAGGGTGCCTTCTTTTGACTTGGGCCAGTGAGCAACCACCCAAAAAGTATCTTAACAAAATCATTGCAACAGCACACATATGTAATGCATGTTTGCATAGAAAAATGAAATACATCAATTTAATTGATGCATTAAATGGATATTACAAACGACTAATAATGCACTAAAAACCACTCAGCACATCTTAACAAGCACCTAAGTAACACCCTAGTTACTGCTTACAACAGTAAGTTTAGGTTCCATACCGTACCATGGTGGTAATACAATGTACCTAAAAAAAAAAAAAAAAACATGGCATGCAATATCATGCTACATATATATATATATAAAAAAAAAAACATGGATCTTGGTCCATAAATACTTGGGGATGGCATGGTAATTTTTGTTACTGGGTTCATTGTGTAAGTTTTACATATCCAAAACGGAAGTATTCTTCAGATGGATGCATCTCATCTTATAGGTAGGTATCGATTTACATCACAGTTATTGAATCTCTTGCCTGCAATCCTGGTGCACCTCTTACAAGATCCCGTTCTACTGGGGTATGCCCTACTTACAGTGTGTGTGTGTGTGTGTGTGTGTGTGTGCGTGTGTGTGTGTGTGTGTGTGTGTTTTGAGAATCTAATAAGACAGACATGGAAATGTATACATGTAAGCAGGTCAATCAGATCCCCCTCTGTGAGCATCTGTGATGTCTACTGTTTGATCACTTTGTGAAGGGCTGTGAAGCACTAATCACAACACCAGTGCTCCCTTGGAATCAATGTAGTCCTACTGCTGAGATTTAGTTCAGGCTGTCAGTCTGTCATACAGCAAGATTGGACAATGAACCTCACTATAAAGTTAGTAATATTATTACAGTTGTGGAAGTTTAAAGGTTTTCACTAGCGACACCAAACAGAATTGCAAAAAAAAAAAAAAAAAAAAAAAAGATTAGTGTGATTAGTGTGAAAATAGATTTGTACATTTTCACAATTTTAAAGTAAATGGGATTGGTGCAAAATTTGCTACCCTGATGCTAGAGTTTTCTGGGTTGTTGCTAGGTGGTTGTTAAGGGGTTTTTGGGTAGTTTCTAGTTGGTTGCTATGGTGTTTTTGGTGGTGCTAGGGTGATGATAAATGGTTGCTAGGGTGTCTAGACAATTACTGGGGTGTTTTGGGTGGATGACAGGGTGTTTCTAGGTGGATGCTAAGGTGTTTTGAGTGGTTGCTAGGGTGTTTTAGGTGGTTGCTATGGTGTCAAGACAATTGCTAGGGTGTTCTGGTTGGTTCCTAGTGTGTTGCTAGGTTGTTTTTAAGGTGTTTTGGGTAGTTGCTAGGTGGTTGCTAATGTGTTTTGGGTGGTTGCTAGGGCATTGCTAAATGGTTGCTAAGGTGTCTAGACAATTTCTGGGGTGTTTTGGGTGGTTCCTAGGGTGTTGCTAAGGTGTTCAGGGTGGTTCCTAGGGTGTTGCTAGTTGGTTGCTAAGGTGTTTTGGGTGGTTGCTAGGGCATTGCTAAATGGTTGTTAGGGTGTCTACACATTGCTGGGGTGTTATGGGTGATTGCAAAAGTGTTGCTTGGTGGTTACTATGGTGTTTTGGGTGGTTGCTAGAGTATTACAAAATGGTTTCTATGGTGTCTAGACAATTACTAGGGTGTTTACACTCTTCAGCAAGTGAACCTTTGAATGGCTTACTAATGGTGCATTCACGTCATGTCAGAATTACTGTAATTATGAGATTCCGACTTTGTTCCGAGCATTCACATCTTCAGAGAACTCGTAATTACAAGTTGTGAACTCAGAATTCTATGAAAGCTCCGACATGACATCATGTGAAAAGAACCAATATGGCAGCGGCCTCAACAGTTAAAGAAGAACACATTTCTGTTTGATATGTCATTTTATTGTGCCATTGTTACCTGGAACACTTTCTTTGTTCTAAAACATTTTGCAAGAACATATAGAGAGATTATGGGCATCGCCTGATAACTGTGCTCAGTTGACCAATTCACAGACATTTCACTTCCTCAATGTGTCAATTCCACAATCTACAGCCTTGTTAATGGATAAAATGTTTTTCTTTTTTCAGAATTTTTAGTTAATATTGAGTATCATACGTTTTCATTTAATTTCAGCATATTTGTGTGTAACTCATTTGCTTAAAGAAATAGTTCACCCCAAAATGTACATTTTCTTATCATTTACTCACCCTTCTGCCATCTCAAACTAGGATGACTGTCTTTCCTCTGTGGAACACAAACAACAATATTATGATGGATGTGATGTGAATACATCCATATAATACAAGTCAATATGGTCCAACTCTTCCAAGCCCCCCAAAAATGCAGCACAAAGAAAATGGACACACTATACCTTTAAATAATTGTGATAAACTATTAAGATCCTTTCATTAACACCAATCAGCTAATGTGTAATCTACTTCCCTCACATTAGGTGGTGCTGTGTTCTTGCACACAAAGGCCTGAATTAATCTGTTGCAGCTGGGCAGTGTTTTTACTGCATGAGAGCTTGCAGAAGAGACTGGAATGTTGGGTCTTCCACACACAAACCAGCACGTGCCAGATCTATATGTATTTAGAATTGCACACATGCTTGGAGTGCGCACAATCATTTAAATGCTTATGAGCATGCACTTACTCTAACATATGTAATTTTTGCATAAATGCTGAGACAGCTAAATTATAAAGTAGAAGCTGATACTGTACATCATACTGAGAGAGGTTTATTTCAGTGGATATTGTTTTGTTTGCTGAGTTTGATTATGCCCAGGAGTTGCGTTAACTGAAAATTCTCCATCATTTACAGAATTTTTGAAACATTGACGGATGATTTCAAGTGCTTTCATCATGTGTCTCTTTTGATTAAATATTCGGATTTCAAGCTGAGCGTGTCTGATTTCATGACAGCACACATCAGTCATTACAGTATGTCAATGTGTTTCTGCATGCAAAAATGCAAAAAGTTTGAGAACAATAAGAAAGCGTGGAAAAAAACACTTCCCGTCTCTGCCAATTGTACTTGCATTTAATCTTAGTGCAAACATGATATTTAGAGCGGAATTCACCATTATTTTAATGGAGAACCTGTTTTAACTGAGCTGATGTGCTTGATATCAGACATACTGAAGTTCCATAAAGTACATGAGCTTTTGAAATTTTCCAACCAGGCAGTTATTTCCTTTTCAAACCACACATAACCACAAAGTTTAAAAATCATGTTTTATCACAGCGGTTGATTGATAGGTCGAATTTTCACCCTAGAACTCCTGATTCAAAATATTGGTGCTTGAGTCATAAATCTATTATATATAATACAGTGTGTACTGTATATGCCATTATAATGGATACTACACCCCTGAATGTAGCTTCATTATTTATCAAAGGAAAAGAAGTATGACGGATAAAAAAGACCATGACAGAAATTTTTCAACTCAGTCTGTCAGAGTGATGGATAAAGATTTTTTCTAGCGTAACCTCTGATTATGCCCAAATACTGTCTTGTACTACCAATTTTAGGGAGTAACTAATTAAAAGTATTAATACAACTAGCTTCACTACATTTTTCAGTAGCGTGACAATAGTTAAACTGTTTTCAAAAAAGTGTAGCTTTTACAGAAGAGGTGTAGCACGGTGGAACATTCAATCATTGGTTTTTAATGCAACAGTGCATTGAGCACACAGCTTTACAACCGAGCCAATTAAAGAAAAAAGAAAAAAAACCTCATGATTGCTTAAACTGCCTTTCATGCAAACCATATGAATCAGCTCATTCGGTTCAGAAAATGATTCACTGATTCATATGCAGTGTTGAGAAGTCCATTTGATTTTAGTGAATCAGTTTTTCTGATGGCAAATGAACTGATTAAAAAAACAACAAGTCGCCCGTGCGTTGCCTTAGACGCATTTTAAATGCATTTTAGGTCTTTTTTTTAAAATAAATAAATACATTTTGTTAGGTGGTGCTGTTTGTTGCTGTGAAAAGCACCGGTGTTCGACAGAATCATAAGTGAGTCTGAAACCACACCACCGCTGCGGGAGGTGCCAGGAACAATCACGCTCGGATTCGGACCGCAGCAAACATGCCCAGTATGAACACCACCTAAGGTTAATGCTCTATCAAGTTTTAAATCAACAAGATGTACCTCCCTACCCAAAATCTTAAACCTAAACATAACCATTAGTGTCATAAAAAGAAAAATGCAATTGCTAAAGCAACCACGTCAGTTTATGGTGCTGTTATGACACTTTTGACTTTGAGTGTTCAGGACTCGTCCTAGGCATTGCAAGTGAAATGCTCTATCAGTTGAGCCACCGGGCAATTTTATCGTGCTCAAACAAGCTTGTAAATGTAGTTGATTATGGAATGCAAATGTTAAAATGTATCGCCTTACAAGTCATGCACAAGAGTAAAAGTGTTTACAAGGCTAAACAGGGTGAAAAGTAAGTGTTTATGAACTGACAATCTGCATTTTTACTCTTGATTTGTGCGAAAGTTATTTTTGTTTTAGCGCCTCTAGTGTTCATGTCACCTGGAAAGTGCCACGAGTACAAAGAAAAGATTTAGCAAAAGATGAAGGTTTAGCAGCATGATTCTATGAGATCAGGATTGCTTTTTCAAATGGCTACCTTGACTGTAGTTGAACTACTTTAAATTATGAACATCTTTCAAAGTAGCTTCCCCAGCTTCCTTTTCTGAGGAGTTCCCAGTCCCAACCATTGGTAGGCAATAACTGCCAGGCAGCCAGTAATCAGCTAAGTAACATAATCCTCCTTGCATGGTAAAGTCGCACTTGACCTCCAGCTATATACAGCCTGTTAAACAGCATTAAATGGTAACACCACTCCCCACTCCCAGAAGCCTTTGCTCCTTGCATGTTCGGCCCTTCGGCACATTTCGTCTCATCTCGGCTTTCTTAGTCTTTATAGAATGGACTCTTCGCTCTGATGTGGCCTGCCAGCAGGGAGTCCTTCGTGGATTGTAATGCTGCCATGTGTTTGAGAGTGTGTTTGAGTGTGTTTGGGGGAAGGAAGCAGCATGGCTAAGGATGCTAAGCTAGTAGCCTGCTACACTAAAGTAGCATTGCTACTGTTCTTGTAGCATTGACCTGGTTTCCCCCTTGCTGGATGTCTTTAGCATCTTGTGTGGTGTGGTGGAGTGTGCTCGCAGAGGGATTTGTGGTTAATGCAGCCACATGGTCGAGATGCTCGCGCCCGCAGTCCAGATGTGCAGCTCTTGACTGATAGGTGTGTGCACACAAAACTCGCTCGACTATGGCCTTTTTTTGACTATTTTTTTATTACTATTTTTTTGCCTGTGCAGCATTTGTGTGAGAGTTGAGTGATCCTCACGGAATGCTGCTTAGTTGACGGTTTTGTGACAGGCGTACAGATGTTCAGAGAAGTAATTATAACGCTTGGGTAATACCCTCACAGAGCCGACAGTACAGATTTAAGAGAGCTTATCATGTTTGTGCTGAGGTTTCAGGCTGTTTACATCAAGTGATAGCATGTTGTGGAAATAGAATTTACACTTCATTTATCTAGCTGCTTTTGCCTCAAATCCACAGCAGAACAGTGTTTTTTATTTAAAATATATTATATATAGTATATATGAATATATTTAACTACAACCCCAATTCCAAAAAAGTTGGGACAGTATGAAAATTGCTAATAAAAACAAATAGGATTGATTTGTAAATTATATTCACCTTTTGCTATATTGAAAGCACCACAACCACACATAATATGATGTTTTACCTTGTGAATTTTATTGTTTTTTTAAAAATGTACAGTAATTTCAAATCAGATGATTGCAATACGCTCCAAAAGAGTTGGGACAGTCGAGTGTTTACCACTGTGAAACATCATCATTTCTTCTAATAACACTTATTAAGCATTTGGGCACTGAAGACACAAGTTTGTTAAGTTTAGAAAGTGAAATTGTCCCCCAATCATCCATTATGTAGGTCTTTGGCTGCACAATAGTACGGGGTCTTCGTTTTTGGATGGTGTGCTTAAGAATACACCACACATTCTCAATTGGAGATGGTCAGGACTGCAGGCAGGCCAATCTAGCACCCACACTCTCTGCTTACACAGCCATGCTCATGTAATCTGGGCAGTATGTGGTTTGAAGTTGTCCTGCTGGAAAATGCAGGGACGTCCTGGAAAAGACAGTGCTGGATGGCAGTATATGTTGCTCCAAAGTTTGTACATATCTGTCTGCATTCATGGTGTTCTCACAGATGTGCGAGTTACCCATGCCATGGGCACTGACACACCCCTGGCTCATACAGACACTGGCTTTTGGACCTGATGCTGATAACAGCTTGGATGGTCCTTTTCCTGGCCTGGAGAACACGACGGCTGTGTTTTTCAAAAACTGTTTGAAATGTGGACTCTTCAGACCAAAAAACACTGTTCCACTGTTCTACTTTCCATCTAAGATGAGACCGAACCCAGAGAAGTTGGCAATGCTTCTGGACAGTGTTGATGTAGGGCTTCTGCTTTGCATAGTAAAGTCTTAACTTGCATCTGTGGATGCAGTATCAAGTGGTGCTGACTAACAAAGGTTTACTAAAGTTATCCCAAGCCCATGTTCATGATATCCATTACAGATCAATGATATTTTTTAAGAAAGTGACGTCTGAGGGATCAGAGATCACGCGCATTCAGAAGTGGTTTTCGTCTTGCCCTTTACGCACCGAGATTTGACCAGATTCCTTGAAACTTTCAACTATATTGTGCACTATATAGGGTGAAATGCCCAAAATCCTTCCAATTTGTCTTTGGGGAACATTGTTCTCAAAGTGCTGGATTATTTGCTGAAGCACCTGTTTGCAAATTAACAAGTCTTAAATGGTCCTTGCTCTTGAAGGACTAGGTTGTTTTTGGAGGCTCCTTATATACTATGACACAATTGCCTCACCTGTTTAACATCTCCTGTTTCACATCGCCTTGTTATTTCAACTCCTCAAATTGTTATTAGTCATAAATTGCCCCTGTCTCAATTTTTTTGGAGCATGTCACAATCATCTGATTTGAAATTACTGTACATTTTCAAAAAAACAATACAATTCACAAGGTAAAACATCATATAATATGTAGTTGTAGTGCTTTCCATATAGCAAAGGGTGAATATAATGTACAAATCACTCCTTTTTGTTTTTATTAGAATTTTTCATACTGTCCCAACTTTTTCGGAATTGGGGTTATATTAAACATATATGTGGTCTAGTCATACTAAGTCTTGCATCTACAAAGATAATTGTGAAAAAAGAAAATATTGAGTTAAGTAGACGTATATACTGTATGTTAAAATGGAGAAAACTGTGCAGACTATCATGATTTTCAGTGTGGCATTTATTTTATAGCAAGCAGCCCCTAATTTTTTTTTTATATGAGAGTTTGTTTTCACTCCATTTACAAAATTACAAACACACAGAAAATGTAAACTCAGGGGAAGCTAAGGTCTTAAAATAAGCTACTTTAACACTCCTGTATCTGTGTATCTGTCTGAGCTTTGAGGGCTTTGTGCAGAAATCAATTCAAAGAATAACATCACTTTATTTGTTAATGTATTATAAGCATAGATGTGATGTCAAAATGGATGATTTCATCTAGTAGTCAACCGACATATCGGCGCACGCCGTTAAATTAAATGATATTTGGTATTTTCAAATTATCGGCATTGACCTATCATTTTTCACATTTGGCCAATTAGTTTAGCAAGTCACAACGGTGCAGTGGATCGCCTGCTTTGCACATTAATGAGCCATCTGAGATGCGTGATTGACTGTTCCTTTTTGCTGTTCCCATCATGTTACCACAATAATAGACCGGTGTGCAACGAAGTCTCATTCAAGCCATCCCTGTCCCTGAACAGACGCATGAGCTCATGATGTATAGAGTGCCCGCACATTTTATTCTCCCTATCTCTCCTCAACATTTCCCTGTAACTTTTAACTGTCTTGTGTAATGATAGCAATAAAACTTCTATCATTTATTGTCTGCAAATATACAGATATTTAGTTTAAAGAAAAAGATTGAATTTCTTACAAAGATGTAATTAATTAACCTCACAAAACATGCACAAATCCAGTGATTTCTTCCTGTAAAGTGTGTATTATATCACCGGGGATCAAAACTGTGTCCCTCTGGCTCACTAATTTTGCGTGACGGTCAGTCTGTTACACTGAAATAAGGCTATCATGGACTTGTCAGCATCTCAGAGCGGTTCGTGTACATTGTGAAAGCCGAGTGTTGCAGGTTCACTTCTTCACGCAATTCCAAACATCTGCTCCGCTACAATTTATTATTCAAATCTTAAAATTGAATGCAGTAGGCCTTTCATAAAAAAGAAGGTTTTATGACTTTTTTTGATTTTGAAAGAAGGTTTTAAGACTTGTAATGAGGAAAACTGTAAACTGTCAAAATCACACTGCAGTTTTTCCGTCAAAATAAAAGCTCCATCTGAAGGTAAAGTAAATACGACAGAAATATATTGTATAAAACAAATCTAATCCTCAAAATAATAATAATAATAATTCAGTATTATATTATATTATAATAATAAACAACAAAAAGACTGGGTCCCACATTAATAATTCAGAATTATATCCACATTTAGCTAGATTCTAAAAATTAAGTGAAGATGCAATTTCTGGACACCCTGTTCATTCACAAAAAAAAAAAAAAAAAAAATTATATATATATATATATATATATATATATATATATATATATATATATATATATATATATATATATATATATATATATATTAGTAAAAATATAAGTCGTTAAGTTGGTAAATAAATATCATTCTCCCCGTATGTTCATGTAGTGAACAACTGTGGAAAATATGGCTTTATTATTTTTAACTAGATTTTTACCTTATGCATTAAACATTTTGAATATATTCAAAAGGTTAAAAAATATAGAGATATAATTTTGTAGTCATAACCAAATAAGACTAAACAAACCATCTATCTTAATATAAATATAAATAATTATTTTTCTATTTTTACAAAGTTGAAGTTTTGATTGAAATTGAGTGAAAATAATAAGTAAAAGTTAACTGAATCATATTAAATTGTGTGATATCATATTTACCGGCATTACATTGGCCTATTGGCCTTCCTGCTCTCAAGATATCGGCATCAGTATTGGCCATTAAAAACCCATATCGGTCGATCACTAATTTCAAGTATTAATAGTGAGTGGCTAGTACTAGAATATGGTACAGCTCTGAATGATGTACAATCATTTGATGTGTTTTCAGTGTTAATAAAATGCAACTTGATTTTTAGAGTTGAGATGTACTTACCCACACAAAACCCATTGCCACAATGATAGGGCGTTCTTGGTTGTTGTTAGAGCATTGCCAGGGTGTTCTGAGTTGCTTGAGTTTTTCTTACTTGCCAAGGCAAAAGAGCCAACCCTCAAGTTTCTATGATATTCTGGCCCCTTGATATGTTTTAAGTCCCCTATTTCTATGTAAAACTATGTGATTTGTTTTTAGCCTATTTTATTGTCTGCAAGTTTGTCTAAGTTTATTACTTAGGGTTAGGGGTTTGTTCAAATCTCTAACCCCAAGTATGAACAATAGTAATAGCGATACTTGCAAGCATAGTGAAATAAACGTGTCATCCCAGATAGCATGCAACCCCCACCCATGCCATTGTCTCTTTTTAAACACAGAGTGGCGCAGAGTACCAACATCTGCTGTAATTGAGACTGGCCTGGATGATATGACGCCGTTATAGAGAGAGAGAAAAAGGGAGGAATCTAAATGCATCTAGCTCTGTCTTGTCACTGCAGTGAATGTCTCTCTAACTCAGTGTGACACACTATTCATCGTGAATCCGTCCATAGCTGGACACTCTGCCCTTACAGGCTAACCACTATGAAAGCCATGGCTTGAATGTCTGTTATGGCAGACAAGTCTCAGACCTTTGAACCTTACTCAGCTGTCCACTCTCAGTGCTTCACAGTCGCTGTGGGCTCCTCAAAATGAAAAAGCTCCAGGACTGCAACAACAGTGATGCTTGATGACATAAACCATGAAGCCTAGTGGGCTTAGAATTGTGGTCAATGAACTTGTTACTACTGGTGGCATTGAGCAATTTAGTCTGTGTCAGTCTGAGGGACTAGTATGAGCACAGCTGCCCATATCTGCTAACAATGGTAGGTATAAAATTGGAATGGGTCAGGAAGGTCAACTAGCCAATTTGTTGCCTGTCAGTCATCATTTATCCATACTTTTTAACTTTAATTTTTTAAGTGGTGGTACTTTAAAGAGGATGACCTTAGAGATGCAGTTTCTTGGGTTGTAGCATGCTACCTTAGCTTTAGCATGCTAACGGTCTAACAGTTACTCCAACTCGGAGAAGTTGCGTCTCTAAATTCATTGGTTTTAAATCACTGCTACAACAGCCACTAAAGCACCACTCTTGTAACAAAACCACCATTTTTAACAGTGCATTTAAATACAATTGCTGTCAGATTCCAAATATTTTTTAATTGTGGTCTATGTAGTCTACACATGCAGGCAGAAGTCTTTGGCCTTTGCGTCATGTTGTGAATGTTGCCATTTTGTGGCAATGTGTCAATTTAAAAGTAGTTGCTTTTAAAAATGCATTTGAAGACCCCTCCATTCTTTTCAATCCAGCTGTTTTTGAATGCAAGAAAGCGTCCAGTATGAACACCTCTTAAGAAACACATCTCTTGTCTCTACTTGACATTTCCCTAAACCAGCATTATTATACAGATCTTTCTTAAGGGATTAGTTCACCCAAAAAAATAACATTCTCTCATAATTTACTCACCCTCATGCCATCCCAGATGTGTATGACTTTCTTCTTCTACAGAACACAAATGAAGATTTTTAGAAGAATATTTCAGCTCTGTAGGTCCATAAAATGCAAGTGAATGGGTGCCAAATTATTGAAGCTCCAAAAAGCACTTATAGTCATCATATTATACAAATCATTTTTGGTGAACTATTCCTTTAAGACCTATTAGTCGACTGATCATTCCAACAACCCACCAACTAGTCAATTTAAAATATATATATAGTTTTGCATGTCACTACTATTAATTGCTTGAATTGACAAAACAAGATGATCGATTGCAGTTCTTTATTTTGCTGTGCCTCTCACAATTACCTCATTCCTTTTCCATTTGTAGAAAAAGAAGCCCATCAGCATCCAGGGATCCAAACGCTGCGTATAACCAAAGGGAGGGGAAAGGAGGATTGCAGTATGCCCCGGTTGAAGGTGGCATGCCCCGCTCTCCGTCAGACTACGGACGGGACCCTGGCCATTCGCCAAGAAGTTCAAGGATGTATGACGAGGTGGGTGGTTATCGAGACAGTCGAGGACGCTGGCACTCCCAAGGCCAGCATTTGGATGGCCAATTAGACGACTATGAACTCCAGAGGTGCCGTGAGGAGGAGTACCAAGCCCGATACCGCAGCGATCCCAACCTGGCGCGCTACCCAGTCAAACCCCAGCCTTACGAGGAGCAGATGCGCATCCACGCCCAGGTGTCACGGGCTCGGCATGAACGCCGCCATAGCGACGTCTCGCTTGCCTACACGGAACTTAACGAGCCACTGCATGGCCCTGGTGGGCGGCAGTCTCGTCTCCCTCTATTGGGCTGCCCAAGTCAACGCTCGTACTCGGTGGACAGGAACTCACCAGGACATCGGACATCCAACCATAGCCCACCGACGCCACACCGCAGCCCTGTGCTGGGCGACAGCCGGCGAGGGCTGGGAGATCCCGCAAGAAAACACATACCCCAACAGCATCATTTGGATCCTAGCTCAGCCATGAGCAGGAACAAATGGGACAAAATGGATAACATGCTACGAAACGACTCTTTAAGCTCGGACCAATCCGAATCAGTTCGACGTCCTCCACCCCGACCCAACCGTAGCAAGCGAATTGGCAAGCTCAGAACCATGGGTAGCTTCAGTAGCTCGGAGGAAGAGCTGGCTACCACGCCAGAGTACACAAGCTGTGAAGACGTGGAGCTGGAAAGTGAGTCCATCAGTGAAAAAGGTACACGCTGCTGACTCTGAATTAAATTAGTACATTGCACTATTTGCAGAGTGTTTTAGTGTTCAAGTCTGAGTCTTGTTAGAAGCTCATATCCTTAGTAATCGGCAGTAGACACATAAGGAAGACAAAGTTGGACTCTTTAAAGGTCCACTAGGTAATTTTTTCTGCTAAAAAATTAGATACTAAAAGAAAGGGAGTGTACTTTTGACAAATGTGTTTAATTTTTTTACAATCACATCATCCAAGTAGCTTTCTACGCAGGTTTAAGATCAAGTCTAAAAAAGATTTTATTCTACACAAGGCAGGTCACCAGAGCAGGTGGGAACAGCAGAGAGGCTAATACCATTGTAGTGGTTGCATAGGAAGATGCATAACATAAACATGTAATTACTTACTGCACAATATGACATCGGCCAGATGAATGAATATTGAGGTTTGACATCGAAGATCATAAATCATGTTGGTTACTTTTTATTGTTTTTACTCGGTTCCCCCACTTCTGTGAAAGCCAGGCTTGGCAGAGCACAGCTTGTTGGCAATGTTGGTGAGGAGGAAGTTATGATGTTGTGGACAGTGATGTCATCTTGCTGAGTCTGACTTAAATGCAGGCTCGAAGAGGCTCTTTAATTAAGGAGCATAATGATAACATTTGTTGATTAAAACCTATTTGATGCAAACAGCATATTAGTTTGGTCTGCATGCAGTCCTCATTAAAAAGGTTGTTCAGTTATCACGTCCTTACAATAATTAAAATCAAATGTTTTATATACACTTGTTTAGACCATGATAGTATAATTTCTGCAAAATGTAATTCCTAATTATTCAAATTTAGAAACGTGTAAGTAATTAAAAGATAGGGATATTTTAGCCAATTTTTTGTCATCATTTACTTACCCTCATGTCATTTCAAACCCATAGGATTTCTTTCTTACATGGAACACAAAAGAAGATGTTTAGGAGTAGGGTTGGGTGGTATGGCAACAGTATAAAGTGTCAACCGATCTTCTGTACCGTCTTTGTCACAGTATGTAAATATCTGTGTGCGCGACACTTCACCTGGCTGCACATGAGACTGATAGTGTGAGAAACGAACAAACAGGGAGAACGATGAACACACAGAATGTGGGACGTCTCTGAAACAAGTCAAAGGAGGAGGAATTTATTTTTGCATTAAAAGGTGCCATCTTTTAATGTTTTTGGATTATAGCACTCATTCTGACGCACTATACCATGACATAGAATTTTGTTCATATCGCCCATCCCTACTTAGGAGACATAAATGTGAGTCAAAGATGAGTCAAACATGACAGAATTAAACTATCCCCTATCCCCTTAATACTCTTTCTGCAATTCGGCATTATGTTGATAACCTTAACAAACTGGACTGTAAGAGCGGGTGTTTGTTTGATTGTAAGTGCATTGTCCTTCAACTAAACTTTTGTAACAGTGCAAACAATCATTGTGTAACATCCTCAACACAATCAGATGGGAAGCAGGAAGAGGTGAAGATGAAGTTTAGGGACTTTGCAAGTTTGCTACATTCTCCTGCGATTCAGTAGAATTGTCATATCTCTTGGTAATGCTCTTGTAGGTATGGTTTACTTTCAGTGCTTTGGGGCTGTTGAGATAACTTGTAGCTTGGATTTCATTTCATGGCCTCTCACCTCTGAATATAGTGTAAATCTTCAGATATGCTTAGGAGAATCCACTGATGTTGACTATTACATGAGGTGTGACACATGCCCAGGGTTTTAAACCATGCACAGTGTTTCATTATTAAAACAGGTTTAATTATGTAATGCAAGCTGAGCTTTAGATGCTTGAGTGTGAATGGGAACACTGTGTAGAGCTTGAGAGGGCATAGTCATACATTGTCATTCACCATCATGTTGATTCTTGTTAGATGATGAATTCATACAGCTTTTGCTACAGGTCATCTAAAGTGAGTATACCGTGACCTCAAGTGACCTGACAATGTCATGTCATGTTGGTCTGACAAAATGAACTAAGAGCAAAGCTGGATTTGTTTCAATGTTTTAATTGTTTGAGATCAGTCCATCACTAATAAAAGCAGACACTTATATTTCTTTCATTTGGAATTGCTTGGATGAACCCACTGGATGGACAATACTGGCTTATCTCATTTATATGAATAATAGAATCTTTAAGAGCATCTTCTGAAAAAATGCATAGACTAAAAAAAATCAATTTTGGAATAAAAAAAAAACCAATTAATAGTTTATTTATTTATTTATTTATTTATTTTTCAGCAGTAACTGTATCTGTAAAGTACTGTTTGCATGGAGCTGAGTTCTTCAAATACCAATTACAGAAATGTACATTGGTAATGCATAACCAGAAATTTCTCCTCCTAAAAAAGTAGTCCCAACTCAAAAGGACGATTTAGACAGCTTTATAGCTCAAGTAATTAACTCTTTTGTACTTAAGCATTTGAGTTAGTGTAACAAAAACAAGGCTGTACCATCTCCAGGCATGTTGATACTAAACAACTGTCATTACATTACATTGTGAGCAGACACAGACACTAAGCTGGGTTTCTTTCTGTTTGCAGGGATACCTTTCGGCCTGTGTAATGCTCTGTAAGGCTTTAAATGAGGCTGGTCTCACAGATCCCTCAACAAGTCATGCATCACCCTGCACCTCTTCCTGCACTTTCCTTCTACCCTGTATGATACATCCCATGTTTCTAGATGATGTTGTCAGGGCCATAATTAGCTCAATTGGATAAGCTTCTTTGCACAGGAGTAGTCTCAGAGAGCTCCCCCCAGGCTCTCCTCCCTCTGCGGAGACAGGGAGTCCCAGCAGCTTTGCAGTAGAGGGTAACTTCCATGTCTGGGTCAGAAAGTGAAATTGCACCAGTGCATGCATCATGGCCAGGTCTCTGCAACAACTACTTAATACACTCAAGATGCTGGTGAGAAGCAGAATTTAAAAGAATGTAGGACACTAGCTGACCCAAAGATATCCCACACCTGCCTCCATCCTGCAAATTCCTGGTCTCTCCATTTCTGTCTGCTTTCTTACAATGCAGAATACATCAGTTAAATGTTGCTTAGCCGCTATGTCTCCCATTCTGCATAGTATGCTCTTGGAATTTTGGCTACATTCTGTGGGATAGACACTTAGATTTAGGGCTAAAAAAGACTCATGTTAGTGAAGCCACGTTCTTCTGTCAGAAAGAATAGCTTGCACAAGAGATAGGTCATGATCCCTGTCCTGAACTAGGGAGGGGTCACAATCCTTTCTGCCTAGCCTGAACTAGGGATAGGTCATGGTGGTTGTCTTGTCGATTAGTCAGTTGACAAGTAGACCATCGTGACCTGTTGGTGAGGTCAATCTGAAAATATATATTTTACGTTTGCAAGGTAAAACCCTCTCTTAAACGGTGCATTTTAAAATTAATCTCCTTAAAGCACCACCCCTACAGCCATAGACATTCAGATGCATTGGGTTTTTACATGCAGTGTCAAGTTAAAAATATTCCAACATTTGTCCAACAAGTCATCTCAAGACCCTTACATTATGTTCTGTTCTGTTTCACTCCGTCTAGCTCAGTGGCTCCCAACCTGGGGTCCTTACAAGAGGATGCCGAAACTCATGTGCGTTGAGGCGGCAAAA
Organism: Myxocyprinus asiaticus; assembly: GCF_019703515.2. Taxonomy (NCBI): domain Eukaryota; kingdom Metazoa; phylum Chordata; class Actinopteri; order Cypriniformes; family Catostomidae; genus Myxocyprinus; species Myxocyprinus asiaticus. The sequence goes on from NC_059373.1 coordinate 37,393,811, forward strand.
GATACATAAAATGCGCTATACCGGTAAAGCCAGCGCTATACTAGTGTAACGGTAGCCAGCAGGTACGTGATAGCTGTGCATTGTGTAAACCTCACTCTCCTGGCCTTAAGAGATGCACTAGTGACCGAGACTAGAGGCTATGGCTTTTATAGCCTCCTTGTTAGCACATCTGACTCCCATGCCGGGGATCGCCAGTTCGAATCCCGCTTGGAGTGGGTCGAGTAGGACAGGTGATACTAGCAAACTGCAAACAACTCGATTTTGGCTGAGGGTGTCACACATGCAGACTGTCTCACTTGCCGCTACAAAATGGTGAAGGGGTGATAAACATACCAACTCATCGCAACTCTCTCTCTCTCTCTCTCTGATTCCATGTCACCTAGAGCTTGCAGAAATAACAACAGGAGTACTGCGTGAGCGTAAACCATTGTAATAGAGTGATTAATGCCATTTTCAGACTTGAAGCTTGCTTGATTTGTTCTAAAACAGGGGCTAAAATAGTTACAGTGTTGTATTTTCTTCATGGTTCTGATTTGCTTTCACAAGGTTATATTTCAAATTGGACCAAAACTGTAAAATTATTTTTTCACGGTCATGGAGCTCTCTCTCCCTCTCGTGCCCGCACACAAACACACACAATTGCACACATACTATACTGTGGCAGCGGGGGCGTGGTCAAGCATCTCTCCGGAGAGAGAGAAAGTGGTAAGGGCGCTTACACCTGAGCTATATTATGTCTAACACCTGTCTCTAATTCCAGTGAGCACGGGGAGATCGACATAAATAGAGACACACCGCAAATAGAAGAGAGAGAGAGCCTGGGCACGACAGACCCGAGCAAGAAGCAAAGAGTTTTTATTACAAATGATGAGAGTTTATTTTGTGAAGCGGTGTGTGATTGTTGGTTAACTTAGTGCATAACGCAAAGACTGTGAGACTGTAATTTGTGCTGCAGAGAGAGAAAATAAATCCTTACCTGAACCAGGAAAGCTGCTTCTCACCTCCTCTTTAACTGGTGCCGAAACCCGGGAAATTGAAGTTTGAGTTGAAGATGGATGGATGTCGTCCCGTAGAGTCCTCCCAGTCGGCGGAGATCCTCCAAGCCCTCGCTGGCCTACATCAGAGCCACCAACAGACACTGCTAGAGCTCCGACAAGATCAAGACCACCAGTTTGTCGAGCTCCTGCATGCTCAAGCCGAGGACCGGCAGGCGATCTGGAGCCTCCTCAGCCAGGAGGCGTCCTCAGCCGCGACCCCGGACACTCCCACGCCGTTACCCCCGCCAGCATTACAGAAAATGGGGGCGGCGGACGACCCTGAGGCCTTCCTGGATTTGTTTGAGTGGACCGCCGAGAACTGGGGCTGGCCGCTCGGCCAATGGGCAGCCCAACTGATCCCATTATTGTCCGGGGAAGCCCAGCTCACGGCTCAACAACTGCCAGCGACGAGCCTCCTGGCCTACGGAGATTTAAAAAGAGCCATCTTGCAACGGGTTGGTCGCACTCCAGAGGAAAGTCGTCAAATCTTCTGGAGCTTGAAGTTGGAGAGCTCCGACCGCCCGTTTGCCTCTGCCCAGCGGCTCCGTGACGCCTGCCGAAGATGGCTGCTAGCGGGGGATCGCGACGTCCAGGGAATTATCGACCAGGTGGTACTGGAATAGTTCACAGATCGACTGCCAAAAGGGACGGCGGAGTGGGTCCAGTGCCACCGCCCGGCGTCGTTGGAGGAAGCTATCCAACTTGCGGAGGACCACATGGCGGCGATCCCGAGGGCGGAAGAGCCCTCCTACATTTTCTCTCCTCCCTCTGACTCTTCCCCCTCCCCTCTCTCCTCTCGTTCTGCTCTCTCTCCAGGTCCCGTTCCTGCCCCACGCAGATGAGGAGGACCTCAGCCCCTGAGACCAGTTCCCCGGGTGTGGGAGGCGACACCTTCCCCTACTCCAATGCCCCGCCGCTGTCCCCCTGGGCCTGCTGGAGGTGCGGAGACCCGAGCCACTTCCGAGATCAGTGCCCTCTGATGGAGCTGGGGATGGTGGTGCGGGTCTCTGACCTCCCACAGGCTGCCCCCGACCAGGCCGGAGCGTACCGGATACCGGTAAGTGTCAAGGGGGGTACTCACCAAACATTGGTGGACACCGGTTGTAATCAAATCACTATCCACCAACGCCTGGTTCAACCCGAGGCATTGGTCACAACTAAAACGGTGAAGGTGAAATGTGTACACGGGGATATTCACAAGTATCCGGTGGTGACACTGACAATTAAATTTCGGGGGAAAAAGCATAGAGTGGAGGCCGCGGTTAGTTCCCGCCTCACCCATCCGCTGATTTTGGGGACTGATTGGCCTGATTTTAGAGTTTTATTAAAGGGAATTTGCACGGATGGGTCCTGTACGAAAATAGGGAGATGTGTGATGTGCGATGCTCTGGCAGGGGAGGTGGAGCTGGGGCTGTCCTCGACAGCTCCACGTCATAATGACGAGAGAGGGGGAGAGGCTGCAGCCCCTCCCCTTCTCAGGGAATTCCCTGATGGGGATTTACCTTTGGAGCAGTCACGAGACGAAACCCTCAAACACACCTTTGACCAAGTGAGAGTCATCGATGGTCAACGACTCCAGCCTGACATCGCCCTTTCATACCCCTATTTTGCAATTATAAATGAGCGGTTGTATCGAGTGACACAGGACACTTGGACCAAAGAGGATACAACCCAACTTTGGATTCCAAGGAGCCGTCAGGAAATGGTATTCCAGGCGGCTCATTATAATCCCATGGCGGGTCACCTAGGAGAAAGGAAAACACTGAACCGTCTAATAGCCCGTTTCTATTGGCCGGGCATTGGCGGCGATGTCCGCAGGTGGTGTGCGGCATGCCGCGAATGCCAGCTGGTTAACCCACCGGCCACCCCAAAAGCGCCATTGCGCACTCTCCCTCTGATCGAGGTTCCCTTTGAGAGAATTGGAATGGACCTCATCGGGCCATTAGAACGGTCAGCACGCGGACATCGCTTTGTATTGGTCCTAGTGGACTATGCAACGCGATATCCGGAAGCAGTGCCTCTTCGCAACATCTCAGCACACAGTGTTGCGGAGGCACTCTTCAAAATAGTCTCCCGGGTGGGGATTCCGAAAGAAATCCTCACCGATCAGGGCACAACATTTATGTCACGGACACTACGCGAACTGTACAAGTTGTTAAATATTAAATCAATTCGCACCAGTGTATACCATCCTCAAATGGATGGCCTGGTGGAACGATTTAATAAAACCCTCAAAAACATGATTCGTAAGTTCGTGCACGATGATTCTAGAAATTGGGATAAATGGCTCGACCCCCTGTTATTTGCAGTACGAGAGGTCCCGCAAGCCTCCACTGGCTTCTCCCCATTCGAGCTGCTGTATGGGTGACGCCCACGCGGCGTGCTTGATGTATTGCGAGAGGCCTGGGAGGAGGGACCTTCAAACAGTAAAAATGAAATTCAGTACGTTCTTGATCTTCGAACAAAACTCCACTCTTTGGGGCAACTAACACAGGAGAATTTGTTCCAAGCTCAAGAACGACAGCGCCGACTGTATGACAGGGGAACTCAGCTAAGGGAATTTGCACCGGGAGATAAAGTACTTGTATTGCTTCCCACATCGAGCTCTAAATTACTCGCCAAGTGGCAAGGACCCTTTGAGGTCACACGACGAGTGGGGGATCTCGATTATAAGGTTAAACGAACCAATAGAGGGGACGCTCGTCAAATATACCACCTCAATCTCCTGAAATTGTGGAGGGAGGTGGTTCCCGTGACGTTGGCTACGGTAGTTCCCGAGAAGGCGGAGCTCGGACTGGAGGTGAGTTCAAAACATAAACAGTTCACCCCGGTCATTTGCGGAGACCACCTCTCACCGAGCCAACTCGCGGAGGTTGCTAGGTTGCAACAGGAGTTTGCAGATGTGTTCTCCCCTCTATCGGGACGTACAAACCTCATCCATCACCACATCGAGACTGAGCCGGGGGTCGTGGTACGTAGCCGCCCCTATCGACTACCCGAACACAAGAAGAAAATTGTTCGGGAAGAATTGGATGCGATGGGGGTAATAGAAGAATCCCACAGTGATTGGTCCAGCCCAGTTGTTCTAGTACCTAAGAGCGACGGGTCTGTGCGATTCTGTGTGGATTATAGAAAAGTCAACGCGGTGTCTAAATTTGATGCATATCCAATGCCTCGCGTTGATGAGTTGCTCGATCGGTTGGGCACTGCTCGTTTTTATTCGACATTGGATTTGACGAAGGGTTATTGGCAGATCCCCTTGACACCAATTTCCCATGAGAAAACCGCCTTCTCCACACCGTTTGGATTACACCAATTTGTGACACTTCTGTTCGGTTTGTTTGGAGCCCCGGCTACGTTTCAGCGTCTCATAGACCAAATCGCATTCAGCTTAGGCCGCTGCCTATTTAGATGACATCATCATTTATAGCAATGATTGGCAGTGGCATATGCAACATCTGAGGGTGGTTCTGAGATCGCTGCGCTGAGCGGGACTCACAGCGAATCCGAAGAAGTGCGCGATTGGACGGGTGGAGGTACGGTATCTGGGGTTCCACTTGGGCCACGGGCAGGTGCGTCCCCAAATTGACAAGACAGCGGCGATTGCGACCTGCCCGAGACCCAAGACCAAAAAGAGGGTGAGACAGTTCCTGGGGCTGGCTGGCTATTATAGAAGGTTCGTACCTAATTATTCGGACGTCACCAGCCCGCTGACTGATCTCACTAAAAAGGGAGCTCCAGATCTGGTCCAGTGGACGGAGCAGTGTCAACGGGCGTTCACGCAAGTTAAAGCTGCACTTTGCGGGGGGCCGCTTTTACACTCGCCTGACTTCTCTCTCCCTTTTGTTTTACAGACAGATGCTTCAGACTGGGGGCTGGGGGCTGTACTCTCACAGGTGGTGGAGGGGGAGGAGCGCCCAGTGCTGTACATTAGCCGTAAGCTCTTGTTAAGGGAAACTAAGTACAGCACCGTGGAAAAGGAGTGCCTCGCCATCAAGTGGGCGGTCCTCACTCTCCGATACTACCTGCTGGGGCGGGCCTTCACCATCTGCTCGGATCACGCCCCATTCCAGTGGCTCCACCGCATGAAAGATACTAACGCCCGGATCACCCGTTGGTATCTGGCTCTTCAGCCGTTTAAGTTCAAGGTGGTCCACAGACCGGGGGCACAGATGGCTGTCGCCGACTTCCTTTCCAGGAATGGGGGGGAGTGGTAGGCAGGCCGGATGCCGCCCCGGCCTGAGTCGGGCGGTAGGGATATGTGGCAGCGGGGGCGTGGTCAAGCATCTCTCCGGAGAGAGAGAAAGCGGTAAGGGCGCTTACACCTGAGCTAAATTATGTCTAACACCTGTCTCTAATTTCAGTGAGCACGGGGAGAGCGGCATAAATAGAGACACACCGCAAATAGAAGAGAGAGAGAGCCTGGGCACGACAGACCCGAGCAAGAAGCAAAGAGTTTTTATTACAAATGATGAGAGTTTATTTTGTGAAGCGGTGTGTGATTGTTGGTTAACTTAGTGCATAACGCAAAGACTGTGAGACTGTAATTTGTGCTGCAGAGAGAGAAAATAAATCCTTACCTGAACCAGGAAAGCTGCTTCTCGCCTCCTCCTTACATATACATACACACAGAAAAAGTTATGCCACGTTTTTATCTGTCAAAACGTTGCTGACGCCATCCTACCTGTGTCTGTTCTGCCGCAATCCAAAAAGAGAAGAGATCTTGAAGATCGACCTACAGTACAGTGTGTCTAATATAGCCGTCAAAAGGCTATATCTACATTTTGATGATGAATTAAAGTGACGAGCTAACCTACAGATTTCTTTTCCATCCAGGTGGTCTCAGACCAATTGTTTTGGTGAGGATCTGAGTGTGATTGCCATATTTATATATGCCTATATGAACCGAACCAAGGGAGAATATGCACCAGGTTCCAAAAAACAAATGCTCCAAACAAGCCAGGTGTGAAAACACCCTTAGGAAGTGGTTCATGGAGTAAATTTACCTTGTGAAAATGCATGATTGTGTATTTATCCCTTCAGGCTTGCTGAAAAAAAAAAAGTGTATGTCCATATGCGGCTTTCAGTGAGTAAAGAAATTCCATAAAAAAAGACTGTTGAGTCTTGGCTTTCTGATGTCAACTTAGTGTAGGACAAAAAAGCAGGAATAAATGCTTGGTGACAGAATCACTATGGAGTGCGATGAAAATGATCAGATCAGTTTGACGTCTTGTAAGTTCTTTAGTAAAAGAAGAAACTCATTGGTCACTTGACGAGAACACAAGACCCCAACTCTGCAACAGAAAGATTTTTTTGTAACAGTTTTGATGTGCTTTTCCATTGTTGGAACCAGTAACTCAGCAGAAAGTCCCGAAGGTCAAGTGATTAATGACCCCCTGTTAGAGATGCTAATGTGCGCTTTGGCTCTCTCCGCCTGGCTGTCGATTATGTTAATGAAGCTCACACCTGAAAATCATTGGGAAAATTGGCTAGTGTGGCATCGGCTTAAGACGGCTTAAGACAGCTTCCCTTAGTTACTGTTGCTGACACCATTAAGCTTTCCTATTGGCATATCTATCTATCTATCTATCTAATACACACACACACACACACACACACACACACACATATATATATATATATATATATATATACTGAATAATAATTACACACTGGCGGCCAAAAGTTTGGAATAATGTACAGATTTAGCTGTTTCGGAAGGAAATTGGCACTTTAATTCACCAAAGTGGCATTCAACTGATCACAAAGTATAGTCAGGACATTACTGATGTAAAAAACAACACCATCACTATTTGAAAAAAGTCATTTTTGATCAAATCTAGACAGGCCCCATTTCCAGCAGCCATCACTCCAACACCTTATCCTTGAGTAATCATGCTAAATTGATCATTTGGTACTAGAAAATCATTTGCCATTATATCAAACACAAATATAATGGCAAAGCTATTTAGTTCATTACATGAAGCTTAACATTGTCTTTGTGTTTGTTTTTGAGTTGCCACAGTATGCAATAGACTGGCATGTCTTAAGGTCTATATTAGGTCAAAAATGGCAAAAAAAGAAACAGCTTTCTCTAGAAATTCATCAGTCAATCATTGCTTTGAGGAATGGAGTCTATACAATGCTTAAAATTGCCAAAAAACTGAAGATTTCATACAAAGGTGTACACTACAGTCTTCAACGACAAAGGACAACTGGCTCTGACAAGGACAGAAAGAGATGTGGAAGGCCAGATGTACAACTAAACAAGAGGATAAGTACATCAGAGTCTCTAGTTTGAGAAATAGACGGCTCACATGTCCTCAGCTGACAGCTTCATTGAATTCTACCTGCTCAACACCAGTTTCATGTACAACAGTAAAGAGAAGACTCAGGGGTGCAGGCCTTATGGGAAGAATTGCAAAGAAAAAGCCACTTTTGAAACAAAAACAAAAAGAAAATGTTAGAGTGGGCAAAGAAACACAGACATTGGACAACAGATAATTGGAAAAGAGTGTTATGGATCTTAACCCCATTGAGCTTTTGTGGGATCAGCTAGACTGTAAGGTGTGTGAGAAGTGCCCGACAAGACAGCCACATCTATGGCAAGTGCTCCAGGAAGCATGGGGTGAAATGTCACCTGAGTATCTGGACAAACTGACAGCTAGAATGCCAAGGACACCCATTAACTCTATCTGACCTCAGAAGAGGGGCACAGCTCTTGACTGTAGACATGAAGGAGCCTGATCTCTGACAAGCTTATCTTTCCATCGGGTGTCATTGGACATATGTCAGTCTGTAACTGACAAGCAAATCTGATTGGTTTAAAGTGCTCAATTCCCTCCCCACTTGGAAAAAGAGAAAAGGATTTGGTCAAATTAGCAAACTGGTGGAGGCGCACACCGAGACGCTACACTGTGTGAAGCCCGGGAAAATGGTGGTATGTGGATATTTTTGTTGCGCCATAAACAATTGCATTACTCTGATTGTTTTACTGCTGTGTACTTTGGAGTATTTCTCCCCAAAAAATGAGTGAGGACTTCTAACTTACTGTTGGCTCTTGACTCTGAACTTTTACTTTCGGGTTAAACTATTTACAAGGTTTGGATTACAAAAAGAATCAGGAGTGGTTTGCTGGTTGTGGTTGTTCACAAGTGGTTGAGGCCCATGCCTGGGATTGTCAAACCGTGAGCAAGCTGTAGGGGTGCTCAGAGTCAGGGATCAGCCCAGCAAACTCTGGGAAACAGTCCGTTGTGATGCGGGGACTATGTAGGGCAGGGTGTTTGAGCTGGCTTACAAGAATAACGGTAAGCTCATTATTCTAAGGCATGAAGGAGCAATGAGAGAGAGAGAGAGAGTGGGGGAAGGAGCTATATACAGGGAGAAGCACTCAGAAAAGATGGTAGATGGTTGGGTTTAACGTGTCCCAAAAAGGGCACAGACGCTGAAGTGCTGACTAAGGTGTGATTTCAGGAGCAGCAACTGAGTTCTGGTCATCATCTTTGTGGATGCGGTCAAATAAATCAGCTTTGTGGAAGTTCAACTTGCCAAGGTTTGGAAAGGCTGGTGCAGCAAAGACAGATTATCAACAATATATTTGGACTACACAGAACAGATCCTTTTTCTTGAAGACACTGGGGAAGGAGCTTGGAAGAATGGCAAATGCTTCTGGTTTGTGAGGCATGGTGTATGTTAAGACAAGAGTAATGTCTGCTGATGTAAGCTTACTTTTACAATGCTTATTCTTGACATAGTAGAGTGCAGATATCACCACATGCTGGCAGGAAAATTGGGGGCAGGATGATGCAATGTTGATGGTTATAATCAGATTTGTGTGGTATTAATGTGTAAATGCCATATAGTAGGCTACTTTTCCTTTTCCCTTATTTATTATATCGCCTTTGAAATATAACACTGAAGTGGCTGAAGTTCAGGATGGATAATACCCATATTTTTCATATTATAAACAGATAGCTTCAAATGTATTGTTCATTCTGAACTGATGGTAAACATTGTTAGATCAGTGGTGAACGGGACCTTGTGTTTGGTTTTGTACTGGTAAGGTGTGTCTTTGTCGAATCCCATCTGCCTGCTAAGCCATGTGTACTTGTCATGCTGATACAAATGAAAAAAAAAAAAAACTACAGTCAGTGTTGGGGAACATTACTTTTAAAAGTAATGTGCTATTTTATTGCCTTACACCTAGTGATGTCAAAAGTACAGGTACAACGGTACCAGGTCGATAATAAAATAAAAAGATGTAACGATACCAATGTTTCTACAGTACTGGTAGTACCGAGCACTGTCTCAGCTCGTTCCCCATTTGCGGAGTGACTGACACCCGGATGCTTTTAATTGCTCACGTGCATTTGCATGTGTGTTCTGATACTCCTTTTATGCAGAAATGGACAATTAATCAAATTAAAATTGTGATATGTCCTAGTGTGATTATTAAACTGCAAATGGATGTGATTTAATCAAATTAATATACAGTCTGCATGTGTTGCACGCTGCAAAGTGAATGTGTGAAGCCGCTTATTTGCTGAAAACACCATATTTTATAAGCCTTGCACGTTGTGGTTATTGTAGTAGATCACAGAAGAGAGTGCTCATTTACTGTGACGTGCAGTGCCTGCAGACTATATACTTGTATAATTAAATAGCATCCTTTTGCGCTTTAATAACCATACTGGGTCATATAACCAACGTCTTATCTGGAAGTGTGAAACTACCGTCAAAAATACAGAACCAGAGTAATAGTTCAATTAACAAAAACGTCAAAATAAAAGTTTGATTCAAAATAAAACCTTGACTCGTGTAATTTATTATTATTATTATTATTATTATTATTGAACTTATATCTCACAAGCAAGAGTGCTGTTGTACTGAACAGAAGTTTTCATCAATGTTTTCATTAATAATGTGATGCGCTGTTGTGCAGCACTTTATTTGACAAAAATAAGACCATTGTTGTGTTTTAGATTATTTTGTGAGGATCTTTACTAAAGCACTTCATTTTAAAAAAAAAGAAAGAATTGTTTTGTTGTTCTATTTCATATGTGTTTTATTTGATTCATTTGATCAGACACAATTTTGATTATGAAATTTAATTACACTTTAAAACATGGAATTCATGAAAAAATTGGAAAATGTGTAATTTAGGGGAAAAAACTATGGAATTTCAAACAAATTAAACTGATTTCAAAGGGTCCTACTTAAAGGGATAGTTCACCCAAAAATAAAAATTAAATAAAAAATACACACCCTCATGCCATGCCAGATTTGTATGATTTTATTTCTTCTGCAGAGCACAAATGAAGATTTTTAGAAGAATATTTTAGCTCTGTTGGTCCTCACAGTGCAAGTGAATGGTGACCAGAACTCAGAAGGTCCAAAAAGCACATAAAGGCAGCATAAAAGTAATCCACAAGACTCCTGTGGTTAAATCCATATCCTCGGAAGTGATATGATAGGTGTGGGTGAGAAACAGATCAATATTTAAGTCCTTTTTTACTATAAATCTCCACCTTTGACCAGTCCCAACCAGTAGGTGGCTGAATGTGAAAGTGAAAGTCACTTCCACACCAGAATGTGGAATTGAAATTGAAAGTGTTGATTTTCAGTGAAAAAGGACTTAAATATTAATCTGTTTCTCACCCACACCTATCATATCTCTTCTGAAGACATGGATTTAACCACTGGAGTCATATAGATTACTTTTATACTGCCTTTATGTGTTTTTTGGACCTTCAAAGTTCTGGTCACCATTCACTTTAATTTTATGGACCTACAGAGCTGAAATATTGTTTAAAAATCTTCATTTGTGTTCTGCAGAGGAAAGAAAGTCACACACATCTGGGATGACATGAGGGTGAGTAAATGATGAGAGAATTTTCATTTTTGGGTGAACTATCCCTTTAAAAAAACTTGAAACAATGTTTTACTTAACTGAAAAACACTCATAGGAAACTTTAAAAAATGAAATTTTTATAGGCTAAAGAAGCGTGTTTAATATCTATTTTTCTGTGATATCGAAATTGGTATCGTGAATCTGGAATTTTTACTGGTATCGGTTTCGACTACTGAAATTTTGGTATCATGACAACACTAGTTAATCCTAAAAAAAATGTGATGTACCTTTTAAACTTTGCATTAGTATAGTCACCAAAAAGGTTTCCAGCATCCAGTGGAATGCTAAATCCAAAAGATGAAATTGGACAAATGAATGTGTGACAGAGGGGTTTGCTTTAAAACTCTCTTTTAAAATATAGAGAGAAGCCTAATTTTTGCTAGAATTGGAAAACAATGCCAAACAGATAGAATAGATTAAGACATATTTTTGAATGATTGTTTATTTATTTATTAATGTAAAATGTTACTTGAAATGTGTGACCCCCAACAGTACACAATAGATGTACACTCATTCTTTGTGGGATGTAAAAAGATGTCGTTTTTTTTATTTTTTATAAGTTTATAACATGCCAGATTATACACTGAAGACTGTCTCGTTGCCCTGAAATTGCAGAGGAACACCTTGTTAATATCAGTGTCAGTTCTTGCTCCATACAGCAAGGGAAAACAGCCAATCAAATAAAGTCTGAGGCTAATCATTTATATTGAATGAGCAGTGTAACCTTAAACCACTGACTTGGGCCTTCAGGGACTTTTTCATGAGGTTAGGCAGTCTCTTGAAAAAATTGGTTTTGTTTTGCAGACAATACAAAGTATGACATCAGTTGTACCAAATCATACGCAATCAGAAATAGATAACATCCTACTTAGGAGTGAGTAATGCTGGTTAAATTTATATATAAATGTGTTAACCGGTGTAACATTTTGAGGATGAAAAATACTGCTGTGTAGTAGGGACTGTGGATTCCGCATTTACATTTAGAAAGAAAATGACGAAGAGCTTGTTAAAAAAGCTCTGTCCTCAATCCTAAATTTGATTCTTTTTTTCAGAGGTTTTGGAATCACATTCTGTGAAAATGTCTACACAGGATAATGTGTTATAAAACATGCAATATATATTATTGCTTATTTTGCTCACCCTTAATCATAGCATTGTTTACTATGATACTGAAACATGTTATAGACATATTCTTGGACATCCTTGGACATTCAACATAGTATCAAAGCATTTATTGTCTTGATCTCTCTGCATTTTGATCCTCTACATAGATTGTAAATTGTAACCTACTCAAAGTTAGGGTACTTATTGTCTCCTGGTTCATGCTTGTTTTATGTAAACACATGTTGATATCTATACTGTTGCTTTCCATTTACTTTGCAAATAGGTAAATATTAAAACAGAAAATAATCATGTAAGCATTCACTTGTTATATGCATTAAGAACGTGTAGAGTGAGAAAGTGTGTGAGTAAATGAATGTTGGTCTGCATTTTAAATATGTAAGTTCATTCCTGTTTACACAAGAGTGTGTGTTTGCCTTTTCTATCAGGAGATATGGATGGTCACTGGTGGGACCATGCGTCTTGGCATAGCGAGGCCTCCTCTTTGTCCATGGTGAGGCATTTCCCCCTTGTTTAATTGACCTCTGCATGTGTTTTCTCCTCCTTTTTTATATCATCCATAACTTATAGGCGACATTCAAAGGGGAAAAAGAAAAACATATGAGCAGGCATATTTTTTGGACACCAATTACACCCCATCTGAGAGGCAAAAGACAGTGGTGCGATTTTGGGACCATTCCCGTGAGGAGGCGGCGGAGTGGTGCGAGCTGCAGGTCAAAGATTCAGGGGTTGACACATGCAGTAGCACCACGCTAAACGAGGAGCATAGCCATAGCAACAAGGTACTGAGACAACTTCCTACAGCCTGTTTCTCACTTCCTGTGACCTCACAACTGACCTGCTCGACTCACTCACTGTCTCTTTCTGACACTAGAGGGGACTCTACTAATACTTCCTCTCAAAAGAGAGGAGAACCGTCTTGTTTGCTTTGCTCCACTATCTCTGGCTGAAAAGTGGTAACATCCTAACACCCCAAAAAATTAATGACAACCCCTTGACTCTGTTTTGCTCCATATGCTGCATGCTTCTCGAAGCGGACGAATGCTCCATTCTGATTGCAACGCTTTCCTCACTTGGTCACTTCACCTTTCCACACTTATTTCCCCCTTTGGGATTTCCTGACATGATTTTTCCACGCTATCCTTCAGTCTCAGCTTAAACACAGGGTTAGTCTAGTGTGGGAATCAGTCTTGTACTAAGCAGTTGTTTTTCTTTTTCCCTTTTCATTGTCTCATGCTTCATGCTGTCCTTTGCTGTCCTGTCTTTTGTTTTAGTTGTTCGTTCACTGCATATTTTGCAATAGTTAATAAAAGTAACTTGCTACATCTGTGCTGCTTGAGGTTGTGAGCGCAGTTTTCTTTGCTTTTCTGCTGTAGCCTACTAATGAATTGATCTGGTTTTGCTTCAGGACCCAAATTTTACTTTGGACATCATGTGGCGAACCAACATAGTACCGAAACTGTACAAAAGTAAATACAATCATATTTAAAATCAAACCCAGAATTGGTTTTATATTGGTTTCTTACACTGTGTCCTCTCCAGGTACAATGGAATAATTCAACAAGTTGTGACCTCAGTTGTACAATGCCCCTATCTGGCATTTTGTTCGAAAATGAGTTTAAGAAATATTCCAGGTTCAATAAAAGTTAAAGGGATGGTTCACCCAAAAAAAAATAAAAAATAAATCTCTCATCATTTACTCACCATCATGCCATTCCAGATATGTATGACTTTATTTCTTTTGCAAAACACAAACAAAGATTTTTAGATGAATATCTCAACTCTGTTGGTCCATGGTCCAATGCAAGAGAATGGTGACCAGAACTCGGAAGGTCCAAAAAGAAGCGAAATAATAGGTGTGAAAGAAACAGAGATCAATATTAAAATATTTTTTTTACAATCAATCTCCACCTTTGACCAGCTTTGACCAGTAGGTGGCTGAATGTGAAAGTGAAAGTCACTTAACACCAGAATGTAGAAGTAAAAGTGAAAGTGTAGATTTTCAGTAAAAAGGACTTAAATATTGATCTATTGTTTTACCCATACCTATCATATCTCATCTGAAGACATGGATTAAACCACTGGAGTCCCTTGGATTACTTTTATGCTGCTTTTATGTCCCTTTTGGACCTTCAGAGTTCTGGTCACCATTCACTTGCATTGTGAGTACCAACAGAGCTAAAATATTCTTAAAAAATATTTGTGTTTTGCAGAAGAAAGAAAGTCTGGGATGGCATTAGGGTGAGTAAATGATGAGAGAATTTTCCTTTTTTGGTGAACTATCCCTTTAAGCTTAATCAGAAGCATTTGTAGCATAATGTTGCCACAGAAAATAATTTCAATTCGTCCCTTGATTATTTTAGAAAAAGCAAAAACTCTGACTCTGATGGAAGAGAGTGCTTATTTCACTTTGTGATCGTAGTATTATAAGGTTCTATTGCCACTTTTGACTTTTACAATGAAAGGCTAATGTACTATTTCAAAGGTATAGCAACAAGACAAAAACATACATGTTAACATGATTTAAGTGTGATCAATCTTATGTTCTACATGATTTTAGTGTGATAAAATCGATTACAGGGTTTACCGTCATTAAGTCGTCATTGCAACAAGGTTTTAATATTGGATATAACTTTACACAGATAGGGTTAGTAAGCAATTTTATCACTCTAAAATCATGCTAACACAAATAATGTTTACACTTACTGTGGCTAAACCTTTGAAAAATTGTGTATTTTAGCACTGATGTAAATCATTGTTGAGAGTTGTTGTCCACAGAATGCTGTGCTTGGTGCCCATCACCTTGTGCTGTCTTCTGTGTCCACTCTTGTTGAACACACAAACTGACCGCTACAGAAGGAAAACTCCCTACAATTAAAATTCTTTTGGATACAAATACTTACATGCTGTTTTCAAATTCCATTGAAGTGATAGAAACCCCCCCCCCAAAAAAAATATCATAATTTATTCAACCTCATGTCATTCTGTTTTCATTATAAGCTGATAAAATGCTACTATACCAAACTGCAACTATACCTTTCTTTCTTGACATGCCATTTTAATGGACAGTAGGGACGGTTTGTGTCTTCACAGAAACAAGAGTTCACCCTCCTCCTTTAACCCCTGAGTTTGTGTGTGTGTGTGTGTGTGTGTGTAATGTGCAGTGTGGACGCTTGTATTAAAACCAGAGGTGTATTGTCACTTTGAACCTGTAGCACCCGGTGACATGGCAACCATCCAAAGATGGAGAGCGCCTAATAGGGCGTGTAGTGCTAAACAAACGGATGAAAGATGGCACGGTGCCCCGAGATACAGGGGCACTGCTAGGCCTCAAGGTAAGAGACGTCCAAATCCTGTCAAAGTTCACTCATTATAAAGCCATGCAAAAGACAATTTAAAGGGATAGTTCACCCAAAAATGAAAATTCTTTCATCATTTACTCACACTCATGGCATCCCAGATGTGTATGACTTTCTTCTGCAGAACACAAATGAAGATTTTTATAACAATATCTCAGCTCTGTAGGTCCATACAATGCAAGTGAATGGTGGCCAAAACTTTGAAGCTCCAAAAAGCCCATAAAGGCAGCATAGAAGTTATCCATTCGACTCAAGTGGTTAAATCCATATCTTCAAAAGCGATATAATAGGTGTGGGTGAGAAACAAATGCCTCAAGCACAAGGAAGTGTAATCAAGCTTGAAATAATGATTGTGCATAGAGATTGCAATGGCAAGAAAAAGGAGTTATATTTTGGTTTGTTCTCACCCAAAAGTAACTGGATCACTTCAGAAGACATGGATTAAACCACTGGAGTTTTATGCTGCCTTTATGTGCTTTTTGGCCCTTCAAAGTTCTGGTCACCATTCACTTACATTGTATGGCCCAACAGAGCTGAAATATTTTTCTAAAAATCTTCATTTGTGTTCTGCAGAAGAAAGAAATTCATACACATCTGGGATGGCATGAGCGTGAATAAATTATGAGAGAATTTTCATTTTTGGGTGAACTAACCCTTTAATAAATGTTTCAATAATTTAATTCACACATAATAATGAAGAAATGTCTGTTGTTTGTGTCCTGTCCTGATACTAGGGTTAGTCGACTCCCCATCACTATTTAAGGGTGTTGTTTGGCACGACATGCAGCAAAACTTTTAACAGTGACTATATTTGCAATACAGCATGACTTGAGTGCCTTACTGCTTTTATAATATGGTTGCAACCTAAAAAACAATTTTTACAATCATTTTAGGACACAAAATAGAACTCACATTTTCTTCAAAATCATTTAAAAATTTTAAAAAGTGCCATCATTCCACTAAAAGATATATGTAGTTCCTGACATAGTAACAGTAACAACATAATATTATTTTATGGATTCTGTGCTGTGATGTGGATTACAAGTGTTTTGCAGATTCATCAATACTGTATTGACCAATCAGCATCCTGCACAGAAACTACCAGTTTTATAATTGCATTGTTGGAACACATGGTAGTCGTTACAACATTTAGCAAATTGGATCTTAACCCAGCATACGACTCCCTATCGGGCCCTTACTGCCAAAAAAACTCAACAAGGCCAGATGTCATTATTGTTAACTGGCAATCATATCAGTCAAAGAGAACAGGTTTCCCTGTCGACCCAAGTATTATAACCCATTTTCATAAAAATTAGCACCATTTGAACAGAATACTACAACTTCAACTGCACTAATGAAATTTAGGTTTTACACATTTCAATGACATTTCATGTAGAGCATGTTTTATTTTGAGTGTCCATTGTCTATTGCAGGTGGTGGGAGGGAAGATGACAGAGTCTGGGAGACTTTGTGCTTTCATCACGAAGGTGAAGAAAGGAAGTCTGGCAGATACTGTCGGCCATCTGAGACCAGGTGAACACACCCATTAAGATAACTACTAAACACTTTCTGTGCTGTTGTGATGATATTCTGTATTTGCTTGTTAGTATGCTTTAGAGTTAACCTTAAAGACCCAGTAAGGTTTGGGTTCAACAAACACTATTTCTTTTTTGGTGTTTTTGTTTTCTAAATTTCAGTTTGCGCATTTTTTGTTAGTACATCACATATCAAAAACATATTCACTGCCTGGCCAAAAAAAAAGTTGCATACTCTAATATTTCATTGGACCGTCTTTAGCTTTGATTACGGTGTGCATTTGTCGTGGCATTGTTTCGACAAACTTATGCAACGTCACAACATTTATGTCCGTCCAGAGTTGCATTAATTTTTGGTTGAGATCTTGTATTGATGACAGGAGAGTCGAACCCCTCTGTAAAGTCTTCTCCAGCACATCCCAAAGACTTTTAATGGGGTTAAGGTCAGGACTCAGTGGTGGCCAAATCATGTGTGAAAATGATTCCTCATGCACCCTGAACCACTCTTTCACAATTTTAGCCCAATAAATCTTTGCATTGTCATCCTGGAATATGCCCGTGTCGTCAGGGAAGAAAAAAATCCATTGATGGGAGAACCTGGTCATTCAGTACATTCAAGTTGTCAGCTGACTTCATTTTATTGCTGCATAACGTTGCTGAGCCTAGACCTGACCAATTGAAGCAACCCCAGATCATAATACTACCTCTAGAGGCTTGTACAGTGGGCACTATGCATGACGGGTGCATCGCTTCATGCGCTTCCCTTCTTTCCTTGACGTGCCCATCGCTATGGAATAGGGTAAATCTGGACTCATCAGACCACATGACCTTTTTCCATTGCTCCATAATCCAGTCTTTATGCTCCCTAGCAAATTGAAGTTGTTTTTTCTGATTAGCCTCACTAACAATTGGCTTTCTTGTGGCCACACAGCTGTTTAGTCCCAAACCTGTAAGTTCTCGTCGCACTGAGCATGAGGAAATGCTCTTACTTTCACTGTTAAACAGAGCTGTGAGTTCTACTGTCGATTTTTTTCGATGTGACTTCACGATCATTCAAGATTTTTTTTCGACCACATTTCTTCGCAAAGCTGACAGTTCATCACTATCCTTCCAAGTTTTAATAATGTGTTGGACAGTTCTTAACCCAATTTAAGTTATTTCAGCCAATTTTGCCCCTTTTGAAACACAGTAATATCTTTTCCACGACCACGGGTTACGTCTTCCGACATGGTTGTTAAAGAAATGAGAAGCTACACACTGAATCAGTTAGGGTTAAAAGAATTGATGCCAGCATACCATATTAATCACTGCAATAGTGATCCAATCATAGGCTCTTAAGTATCTGCTTATTTAAATCCGAACTGCAACTTTTTTTTTGGCCAGGCAGTGTAGGTCAAAGCACAATTCCAGCATGGCAAATGTACAGTAGTAGTACGTCTGGAAATGTAACTGCACTACACACCTGCATACCAACAAAAAATGCTGTACTTCATCAACAGTCAATGGATTAAGGACTAAAAGCCTTAAAACTCCAATAAAGGCACATATAAATAAGTTAAATATACAAATACTACAACTTCATTTAACTTTACATCTTTACAACCAAGTGCGTTCACAGTGTAAGTGCAATGACAACAAAGACTGAATATATTCTATGTTGTTGACACATTGTATTGTGTCTGTCCTCAGGTGATCAGGTTCTAGAGTGGAACGGGAGGGTCTTGCAGGGAGCCACATTCAAGGAAGTTTACAATATCATTTTAGAATCCAAGCCTGAGCCGCAGGTGGAGCTGGTGGTCTCACGGCCCATTGGGTGAGTTCAAGTGACTGATGGATCATTACTCTGCATGTCAGATCAGGGGCGTAGAGCACATATCCTTGGCAATGGCACATGATGAAGAAGGATGGCCTGTGGGAGCTTAACATGTAGATGCTCACACACTCATACAGCTTAAGCATGTTCACTCACTGAAGGCTTATTTTAGGCAGTGCTTTGGGTCTCAGGTCTGTGCTTCAGGAAGGCAGCTTGACACGTATAGGAATTATAGTGTGTCTTTCATATGCAGTGCAGGCATCCCACAAAACATAAAGAATCTAGCAGCAACATGTGTACAGTTAATGCTCAGGTTTACCTTGTAGGGCTCTGTGGTATATTTCATATTTTTGATATATTGAATATTATTCTGATGGCAACATAAGGGACATTGTGAATATGGCAGTGATTGAATGCGCTTTTTATTTGGCCTATAATACATTTCCTGAAGTCTCTCCTTGTGTTATGACTCGCGAGTGCAAGACAAAGATGTTTTTATAGCATCTCTGATTTAAACCTCATTAGCAAATAAGCCGATAGGGTTGGTGAGTTTGATTAATTTCCGCAGTGGCGGATTTAGGCATGGGCGACATGGGCAGTTGCCCAGGGCGGCATCTTGCGGGGGGGGGGGGCACGAGGGGGAGTCCCCCTCCCCCCACTCGTCAACAACTTTGGGGGCATCTTGAAGCGGGTTTCGCCCAGGGTGACATACAAGCTAGAACTGCTACTAAATTTCCGTGAATGTCCGTTTCAGTGAATTGGTTCAATAGACATAATTCGTGTCATAACTGCAAAATGTACACAAATGTCCCCAAGTGGTATTTTACATGTTTTAAAATGTTTTAGTGAAAATATATGGGTAACGCTTTACAATAAGGTTCCATTTGTTAACATTAGTTAACATGAACTAACAATGAACAATACTTTTACAGCATTTATGAATCTTAATGTTAATTTAAATATATACTAATATATTTTTAAAATCAAAAGTTGTGTTTGTTAACATTAGTTAATGCACTATGAACTAACATAAACTAACAATTAATAATTTTATTTGTATTTACTTACATTAACAAAGATTAACAAATGCTGTAAAAAATATATTAAGTGTTTGTTCATGAGCCCTAATGCATTTACTAATGTGAATGAATGAAACCTTATTGTAAAGTGTTACCAATATATGTTGGTTTAATCGTTTTGTTCATGTTGATTATTTTTAACTAGATTTTTACAGCTTCATTGTACAATTTTACAGTATTAAATCTTGCATGACACAATTTGAATGTAATTGACTGAAATGGCTGTTTGGTTTAAATGATTGGTTCTCTAAATAATACAAAACAAATCACCCTTTAAGACATTTTTTTGTTTGTTTTTTTTTGTTTTTGTTTTTAATATTGCCAATAGTCTGAAAAATATAAAACTTTGATAACTTTTTAAAATATGGTTCTATTCGTTAACATTAATTAATGAATTAAGGATCATGAACTAACAATGAACTATATTTTTTTCACAGCATTGATTTATCTTGGTTAATGCTAATGTATAAATATACTATTGTTCATTGTTCTACTACTGTTGTTCATTATATGCATAATTTTGTGCATAATTCATGTTCAAAATGCAAAAACCAAAAGTTCAAAATGCATTAACGTCCTGGTTACTTTCGTAACCTCCGTTCCATCAGGGAATGGAGGTTGTGAAAGTAACCAGGACGTTCCCTATTTGTCACTCAGTGACATTGTGACGATGTAGTGACACTAGAGGTCCCTATACAAAACGCCACGACTACTGAACTGTGTTATGTGAACTGGCGGTGCGAGACGGGCAGACCTCTGTGTGCCTCATAGCCAGCGCACCAGGCCGTCACGTACCCTCCCTACGCTTTTATGAGCATTGAACGGTCCTTCGGGATCAAGTCGACTGCCCAACAAATAGGGACAGGCTAGCCCAGCCATGGCCTCTTTTTCTCATTTTTCTCCCCAAAAAGAGTGGAAGTTGTTAACCGACTGGGGGCCATAAATGTCTACGTCGGGGGGGGGAGGGTGTCACTCCCAAGGGGAAGACACCACGGAGACCACACCCTGCCCAGAGAAGGGGGGGTTATTTTGAGTGGAAATACGTCACATGGTCTTACCGAGTCTTGTCAGAAGTATGTCATGTGGAGAAGTCGCCTTGTAGGTCCTACCCAAGGGGGGGAGGAGTTTCTACAAGCATGGTGACCGGGGGCAGAGGGGCCTCTGCCCAAGGAAGATGCAGTTTACCGACAGGGAAATGATTTAGCGGAAGATATATAACATGGGGTCACCTATGGGGAACCAGCGCATGTGGAGCACCTACCCCAGTACAGGGCTTAGTTAGCACATGTACTGGGCTGGCAGCGAGTTTCCCTGCAAACTCATCTGCCACAGGGCTGAGGAAAATCATCCAGGGATCACTACTTGTGAACACGACTGGGAGTCAGAGGCGCACGTCTTCACCTCATGGGAGGGGAAAGGTGCTATACGCAAGCGGTACACCCGGCCAGCTGTCCCGGAACTTACCTGTTCAGACCTGACAACACACGGGACGAAACCGGCTCAACCCGGAGATTATAGAACCTCGCAAAGGTGTGACGTGGAAATTCCAGAGGTCTGGTCGTGGGTGCCAGATAGTGCCCTGTCCCTGCGAAAGAAGGTCCTCCCTCAGGGGAATTCACCGGGGGGGGGGGGGCTGTCACAAGAAGCATGAGGTCCGAGAACCACATCTGGTTGGGCCAGAAGGGGGCTACTAGGATGACCTGCTCCTTGTCCTCCCTGACCTTGCACAGGGTGCAAGTGCAAGTAGGCTCACTGGGGGAAACGCGTATTTGCGTAGTCCAGGGGGGACAGCTGTGTGCCAGCACGTCTGTACCGAGGGGTGCCTCTGTCAGGGCATACCAAAGTGGGCAGTGGGAGGATTCCTGGGAAGCAAACAGGTCTACCTGTGCTTGACCGAATCAACTCCAGACAGTTCAGCACCGACTGAGCGCACTCGTTCGTTAGGCACGCCATCATCGTCCAACTCCAAGCCGAGAAAAGAGATGCTCTGAACCGGGGAGAGCTTGCTCTTTTCCCAGTTGACCCGAAGCCCTAGACGGCTGAGGTGCCTGAGCACCATGTCCCTGTGTGTGCACAGTAACTCTCAAGAGTGAGCTAGGATCAGCCAGTCATTGAGGTAGTTGAGTATGCGGATGCCCACTTCCCTTAGCAGGGCAAGGGGTGCCTCGTGAATACACGAGGGGATAAGGACAGGCCGAAGGGGAGGACCTTGTACTGGTATGCCCGGCCCTCAAAAGCAAACCGCAGGAAGGGTCTGTGTTGAGTTAAAACCAAGACGTGGAAATACGCAACCTTCAGGTCTACCGCCGCGAACCAATCTTGATGCCGGACGTTCGCTAAAATGCGTTTTTGCGTCAGCATCTTGAACGGGAGTCTGTGCAAGGCCCAGTTCAGAACTCGCAGGTCAAAGATTGGCCACAACCCACCGCATTTCTTCAGTACGATGAAGGGCTATAAAACCCTTTCTTCATCTCGGCTGGAGGGACAGGCTCTATCACACCCTTGCGCAGAAGAGAGACCACGCCGTGACCTTCGTTGCCCGGAGAGTGAGGTCGGTCGCCGAGCGCAGTTCCTGCATCAATCCTGGGTCAGAACTACCCTCGTGCAGCTCTTTTAGCGCCTTGGCTTGGTGAACTTGCAGGAGAGCCATGGCATGCAGGGCAGAGGTGGCTTGTCCAGTGGCACCGTAGGCCTTAGCCGTCAGGGATGACGTAAACCTACAGGCCCTGGATGGGAGCTTCAGGTGCCCATGCTAGGTGGTGGCGTCTGCAGGCACAAGTGCACCACGAGCGCCTTATCCACCTGGGGGATCACCGAATACCCCTTGGCAGCCCCACCATTGAGGGTAGTGAGAGCGGGGGAGCTGAAAGATCGGGATTGGGCAATAAAAGGTGCCCCCCACGATCTTGTCAGCTCCTCATTGACTTCCGGGAAGAAAGGGACTGGGCGACCACACCTGAAGGAGGGAGCTCAGCCAAGGCATCCGTATCAGAGGCCTGCTCTCTGATGCTGTGCTCGATAACTCATTGTCTTCCCGGGCTCCGAATAAGAGGTCGAACTCGCCATGAGACGAGCCGGCGGTCTCATCTGAGAGCCCGACCGGGGCAAGCGAGCGTGCTGGGGAATGGGAGGTCTGTGGGGGTTTACCCAGCGGAGGTGCTCCCATTGAGGTCCCCAAATCGTCCCCAGTGCTAACCGGCACGGCCTCACCCATAGGTAGAAGAACCGAGGCGGGGAGCCGCTGGGGTGGCTTGCTTTCTTACGATTGTAAGCCATGACCGCAACGTTGCCATGGTCATGTTCTCACAATGAGGAGAGGACCCCTCCACGAACGATGTCTCCGCGTGGGCAGTGCCCAGACACGTAAGACAGCGATCGTGGCCGTAAGAAGCGGAGAGATAATGACCGCAACCAGGAATGACACACAAACGAAAAGGCATCTTTAAAAAGACGTTCCGTGTGTGCCGCTCCTTTAGAATGAAAATACACTCTTTTTAGAATATACTCTTTTTGTTATTCTGCCGAAGTGCCCAGGGGCGTTCCCTGCACTCCACGGGTGCAGAGGGGGAGAAGCCGCTGAAATGCGGCATAAAATCCAGCAGATGAAGTGAATGAACTCGCGGATGAATTCAGCTTCAATGAATAGAACTGCTCGGCTCTGAAGAGAAAATCTGAATGAGTGGTTGCATACCAGCTCCTTTTATACCCGTATGTCTGGGGGAGTGTCATGCAAATTCCACTCGCCAATTCCCATTGGCCTTTTTTCAAAGATCAGAGGTGTTTAGGGCTCCCAAGAGTGACCCCTAGTGTCAGTACATCGACACAACGTCGAGTGAGTGACAGATAGGGAACTAATGTTAATATGGAATCATTGTATAGCTTTTAATTAATAAAAATGTACTAGTATATGTTAATATTAACATTAATCAAGATTAATAAATGCTGTCAAAGTATAGTTTATTCTGAGCTCATGTTAATTAATATAGTTAACAAATGTTAATCTTATTGTAAAGTGTTACCAGAATTGTTTATATATCACCTTGTATCGCTCAACCCTATTACAGTACTTTCTGTTAGTTAGTGCACTTTTAAGTTAGTTAGTGCAGTTTTAATTTACATAAATCCTACTGCTGTCTTTGTAATGCTAATCTCTCTTGTCATGTAGAGATGTTCCTAGAATACCAGAGAGCACACATGGACAACTTGAATCAAGTGAGTTTCATTTTACATATATATATAAAAAAAACTTGTGGAAGCATGCAAATGAATTATCTAAGCCACCCGTTTTACCTATTTTTACCCATTCTAGGTTCAAGTTCCTTTGAATCCCAAAAAATGGGACCGTCCATCTCCGTCACGTCCCCCATGAGTCCTGGCATGCTCCGGGACACCCCTCAGTATCTGTCTGGACAGCTCTCAGTGAGTACCCTGCAGGCACTCTAATGCACAGCACATATGGCACATCTCTAGTCCCTTTGCTTTTCATTGGCCAGTCACCTCAGGATTCAAGAGGTCATTTCCTGCCGCATAAGATTAGGATGGTGTATAAGAGCTCTTCACCAATGAGGTGGTGCTAGCTTTGAAGTTTAAAGGTTATTTCACTACATCTTCAGATGTTGCTGATACATTCTGTTTTGTTGCTCATAATGGCTCAGATCAAACGAGGCCTAGGGGATATATTAGGGTCGTTCTACAAAACAGGTGCCTTTTGTGTCCCTCATTAACTTATTTGCAAATAATGACTTGGTCAATGGTCAATGAATAGCTGATGCCAAATTTTACTATGTGTTATTATAGGCATTTTTCTAAATACATCAACAACAATTTTTTGGCCTGTCTTCAAAGCTAACATTTTGTCTTGATTCTCTCTATTTCTGTTTTTTTAGATTTTTTTTTTTTTTTACATGTAATAACATTTAAATTACTTTGAGCCTTTAAAAGAAGTTGAGTCTTCAGATTATGCGACAACCTTGTTACCATCATAAATATCCATTATTAATATAATGTCTTATTCCATAAATAAAAAAATTGTCAAAATCAAAAGGGAGCCATTCATATTGCAAGCCCTTTCGATATTTAATTATTTGCAGGATATGAATTATAGATATACATAAAAAAAATAAAAAAAATAATAAAGAAAATGTACATATCTTTATATATTAGCAATTAGGTGTGCACTAGTAAAAAAATTTATTCTTGATATAAAAAATTGAATTTCAACAATTTCACTCCTGTTCAAAATGCAATTACAGATTTCTATTCATTTCTCACAAGCTGAAATTCCAAATATATCAACTATGAAGTTCTTAGAAAAAAAATAAATAAATAAATAAATTTAATATATATATATATATATATATATATATATATATATATATATATATATATATATATATATATATATGGAGTATGCAATATATTGGTTTGCAATTGTGGAAAGCTTATGTTTCTAACTGCATTAATTTCTAAATTGTTGATATCAGGAATGGACATTTGCACTAGTAACAATATCACATTATTAATATTAAAAAAAAAAAATTTTTATAATAATAATTAGTACATAGTTGATATGTGTATTTGGAATTTATATTAGTAAGAAATTAATTATCTGTAATTGTGTTTTGAACAGGAGTGATTGACAGTTCATTATGAAATCAGTAATTATGTTTGTAACAAGTTGAAATTTAATTTTTGATATCAAGAATGAGTAATTCCTTGAGTAATGACATCATTTTGATATCAAGAATTAACGGTTTTTCTAGTGCAATCGTAATTACGGATATCAAGAATGATCATTTTAACAAGTGAAAATTAAATGATAGATATCTGTAATTCATATCCTGCACATGATAAAATGATGAAAGGGCTTGCGATGGGGGGTAATCTTAAATTGTCAACCCTGTTACCACTGATTTTGAACAGTAAACAATTGATTATTGAAACCGAGGTATTATAAGAAATATTAACAATAAACACTCTTTCTAATAAGCACCTTGAAGTGTCACTGGCACAAGGCTAATAATGTACTTTTCAAACTGAAAAGGCACCCATTTTAGTGATTGACCCAAAAGATGGACAGCATAAACTTCATGAATTCTCATATTTGGTAGTTTTGCTTTGTCGTTCTCTGTGATCAGTGTTTCTAGATAGTTGTGACAGTCCGTTAAAGTCCATCTTGGACTCTGGAAGGAATCCCGAAGTGGAAAATTTATTATTAGTTTGCAAGCTTGTTACCCGATTGACGTACGCTTTGTAGAAGGTCAGCTCTGACACAGCAACAGTGGATAAGGATGTTAGGTAAAAGACATTCCTTGAAGGACTATCTGTTGTTCTTTACGCTGAAGTTGTTACATTTAATTGAATGACCAATTTTGATCTTAATCGCACTGTAAAACATAGGGGTAGTGTGTGACGCTGTTTGCAGTGTTAAGCAGTGCTTAAACTATATGCGTGAGATCTAGGAGGTTAGTTTCACAAAGGTGTTAGAGCGTTCATCCAGGAGTATACAGTGTGCCTTAGGCTTATAGAAGATGTGTGATTATTGTACCTTTGAATTGTTCAAATAGGGAGATTAGTTTATTTAGCTACTGTATAGCTACTGTGAACGTTAAAACAAAGGTGATGTTGATAGTCAAAAGCTGATTTATATGAATAATATATAAGCTTTTGTCTATTTTTTGGGCTGGTGTGTCTGAATGGAGTTTTAATGTTGTCGCTATGGTTTGCGCCATTGTAAATTTTATTTTATTTTGGTTTGGAATGAGGGAGATTTATCCTAAAATGCTACAGTACAGAACACACACATACCATATGTTGATCAACACTGATTACCTAGCAACACGCTAATTGCACGTTGTTGTTTGCATTTGTTTTTCCAGGAACACAGATTAGGAATAAGTATTGCATTTTATTGTTTTAGATACAACATAGAATGAAAATGTTTGAGTTCATAAAGCAGTTGTTGAATTAAACTGAATTAAAGATAACTGATCATCAATTTAATCAGTTAGGCTAAATCTCTTCTCAGATGGGTTGTTTTGATTTGTGTGCCTCTGTGCAGTTTTGGTTTAGTTTTATTGCTTTTGTTTTCTTTGTTAATTTTGCTTATCCAGAGTCCATGCCTTAGTAGAAGAACCACGCCTTTTGTCCTTAGGGTCCAGGTAACACGTCACTCTCTCTCTCTCTGTCTCTCTCTCTCTCTCTCTCTCTCTCTCTCTCTCAGTCTCTCTCTCTTTTCTCTTGTTTTTGGCAGTCTTTCTCACTCCTTCATTCCTTTCTATCTGCATTATTTGGAAAATGCACTGCAGGAAAATGGCAGCATCCCAAGTTCACCCCCTTGCCCTTTCATTTTTGTTCTTTTTTTTATTCTATCCTTTGAGTTTATAACCACAATCCATAAAAGCTGTTTCATTATTACAGTGTGATTTTTGCTTAATAGTGTAAACACCATCTTGCTAAAGCCTGAAATATTTAGCATGACTTGCATACATGTTTTTACTAGTTTAATGAGAAAATTAACATATTTGAATTGCAAACTGATTTTGTTTTTTACAAACATTTTAATGTAACATGGAACAGTATATTTGTATTAT
Organism: Myxocyprinus asiaticus; assembly: GCF_019703515.2. Taxonomy (NCBI): domain Eukaryota; kingdom Metazoa; phylum Chordata; class Actinopteri; order Cypriniformes; family Catostomidae; genus Myxocyprinus; species Myxocyprinus asiaticus. The sequence continues at coordinate 37,421,258 of NC_059373.1, forward strand.
ATTATAATATATGTAGATCAGTTAATATATATTATATATGATGATACACTGTATGTTGTACTACACCTAAAATCTAACCTTTGTAAGTACAATTTCTGAAAAAATAAAACAAGAATAAAAATAGGAAAACAATACATTAAAACAAAATCCTTTTTCAAATATTATGTTCTGTGTTACAATGAAAAGATACAGTATGTTAATTGGCATATTTTCAAGATAATATTGCATTTTCCAATGAAAAGCATATCTCCAAACTTCATAGATAAATAAACAAATTGTACCAATGAAAGTGCCTCTACCATTTTGGCCTGTTTAAAACATTATCACAGGGTTTTATGAAACAGAATAAATGCAATGTCCAAAAATACTCAATTGTTAGTTAGTTAGTTAGTTAGTTAGGATTAGTTTACCCAGATATGAAAATCCATCATTTACTCACCCTCATGTCGTTCCAAACCTGTAAGACTTTCTTTCTTTCATGAAACACAAAGGGAGACATTTAAACTTGGCGTGTCACAATCAGTTACAAGCAAGAACCAATGATGTTTCGCATCGGTGTCAAACCTGGCACGATGTGTCTTCATGCTCTCAAGTTGAGTATGAGATTTGAGAGCTACAGCAGAAGACTTGGAATATAGTGCACAAGTCATAACGATTTTTTTATTGTGATTTTTTGGAGATTGACAGGCCCTGGTAACAGTATGCTTTCAGTAAAAGAACAACGTGAACAACATTGTTCATCACATCTCATTCTGTGTTTCACGAAAAAAAAAAAAAAAAGCCATATAGTTTTGGAACAACTTGAAGGTGAGTAAATGTGACAGAACTTTCAGAATTTCTATTCCTTTAATAGAACTTGCAGAAGATTTCCCTGATTGACTTTTTTATTATTTTTTCCCTATTTCACTGTAATTATAAAGTCCTATGTTTGCTGCTCTAGTTTTCTAAAACAGATTTACAGCGATATTCAATTTTGGACTAGTGTTTTCGGATGAACTCAAAGATAATTATCGTAAACTAATAAAACACAGACCTCAATACGTTTTTATGAGAATGAAATGGTACAATTTGTTTGGACTGAAGCCTCTCCCCCCTTTGCAACGGAAGCTGTCTGGATTGCTCTGGTCTGTATTGAGCACTTTCTGTTGCTTTGCTGCATGCATTAGTACTGGACTATTTTTAGAATAGTGAGTACACTCTAAAGGTACAGTATAGATGCGTGTTTCTTTTAGCTCTAGTGATCTGCTACAAAGGAAGGGCAAATGCTTTGAAGTCATTGGATTTATATTACTGAATGCCTTAGAGGTGTTTGGTTATAGAGAACCAAAATACTCAAAATAATCAAATCAATACTGATTAATTAATTAATTAATCAATAATTCAATAAATCAGTAATTAAATGTACCAGTTTACTTTGTCATTTGAAAATGAGTACTATTTTTTATGGAAAAAATGTTATTATGTAATGTTAACAATAATTACTGTTAAATCAATTAATAATAATACAAACAACAATGTACTTTATTTACTACATTGGTACATTTAAATGTTAATTTAAATATTTTTTAATTAAAAAAAATTCAAAGTAAGTACAAATTAGATCATTTAACTTTTGACATTGTTTAATGTTTTATTGATTTAAGAATATTGTTTTGAGTACATTGATCCGTTAACTTCTGTAGTCTTCTGGTTTTTGCCCTTCTTGTCTTTTGATTGGTTTTTGGGATTTAGTTACTGACTGTAAGCATACTGTAGATGCATGTGGGACTCTTGTTTTTTTCTCAACTGCAATTTAGACTTTCAAAGCTGTTTCATTTCATTATATGGTTTGGATACAAATTCAAATATTACCCAATTTGCACTTTGTGTTAAATATTTCCTCTGTGTCATATTATTTCATTTGATTTGGATTGCTGGGCTTTGAAAGTGTCTGTCAGTTTTAGAATCAAAGTGAAGAATTGTGATTAAGTCATCTGATTGGGCGAGACTTGTGGCAGACACGCCCCCATCCCCTGGCTGGCCCTAGAGGGCAGAATATTCCACAGCCCGGACTCACAGCACACAGACAGCTGTTCAAATCAAGACCCCTGAAATGCCGTTGTAGCAGACCGAGCCATTTAATGCTTAGAAATAGTTCTTCTAAAGTAAGAATTGTTCTTACATTTGTGTTTTAGTTGAGAATTTAACAGTATAACATGGTCTAGTATAAGACATTGATAGGTAACTAGTTCATTTTAGTTAATGTGTGCTGGTGATGCACTTGCTCTGGGAAAGTTCTATTAAGCATGTAATGCTTCAGTCCAAACAATACATCAGGGGGCTTCTGCAGGCCTGCCCAGGTGCATCTGAGGTGAGCTCTCCCTGAAGACTTCCTAACAGACTCTCCTGTTCCTGCAGGTGAAGCTCTGGTACGATAAAGTGGGACATCAACTCATTGTTACTATCCTGGGCGCCAAAGACTTGCCTGCACGAGAAGACGGGCGGCCCAGGAATCCCTACATCAAAATCTACTTCCTCCCCGACAGAAGGTACGCACAAGTCACAGTTCAAATATGATCCTCTTTTGTCCTTCAAGGGGTATTTGAATTTGGTTTTTAAAGGTGAAGTGTGTAATATATGCACGACTAGTGTCACTTAACGGAATTTCAAAAATAATTATACAGTTACAAAATGACACAGATAAATGATACAGTCAGAAAGTCCCACCCCAAACTCACGCCATTGGTTGAGCATTGAAGCATGTTAAGAACATATTTCACCCCAAAATAATAAAAAAAGGAATACAAAATTATAATTTACATAAACTAAATAAAGCCTTTTCAGATCTTCAAGATTGTGTGTCTTGAGACATTATTTTCATGGCAATTAAGCACATTTTATGGCCAAATTCTTTTAAATGTAATATGAAAACAATATATATATATATATATATATATATATATATATATATATATATTATTTAAATGGTAAAGTATTTATGCATCATGGAATTGTATTTGTTATAATTATAATAATTTATTAAAATAACTATTTAATTTATGCTGATTATAATCAAAATAATGTATCATAGTAACTTTTTTACTATAAAATACAGTAAAAAACAAAAAAAAAAAACACTGTTCCCTATCTGTCACTCACTCGATGTTGTGTTGATGAACCATTCATTCAGATTTTCTCTTCAGAACCGAACGGTCATGCTCACTGAGCTGAATTCCCACGACTGTTCATTCACCTCTGCTGGATCTGACGGCGCATTTCAGCGGCTTCTCCCTCCTCTGCCCTGGTGCACTGCAGAGAATGCTCCTGGGCGCTTCGGCAGAAATAAGAGTATATTTCTCTAAAAGAGTATATTTCTCTAAAAGAGCAGCACACACGGAACGTCTTTTTAAAGACGCGTCTTTTTAAAGATGCTTTCCGATTGTGTGTTATTCCTGGTTGTGCTCGTTATCTCTCGCCTTCTGATGGTCACGATCACTGTCTTTCGTGTCTGGGCACTGCTCACGTGGAGACAGCGTTCGTGGATGGTAATGTACTCATTGCAAGGACATGTCCATGGCAACGATGCGGTCGTGGCTCGCCTTCATAAGAAAGCAAGCCACCCCAGAGGCTCCCCACGGGTATGGGGCCAGCGCGGCTAGCACTGGGGGCGATTTGGGGACCCCAATGGGACCCCTCCGCCGGGTATCCCCCCGCGGACCTCCCTTTCCCCAGCACGCTCGTCTGCCCCGATCGGGCTTCCGAATGAGTTCGCCAGCTCGTCTCACGGCGAGTTCGACCTCTTATTCGGAGCCCGCAAAAGTGATGAGCTCTCGAGCACAGCATCGGACAGCGGGCTCGTCCAGTCGGACACGGAAGCCTCAGCTGGGCTCCTCCCTTCGGGGACGATTGCCCAGTCACAGGCTGACACGTAGATGATGACGTTTTCCCGGGCAGCCGCGAGCGTCTGCTACAGTGGAACCCTGCGCTCTTCCCTGAACTCTCGCGGCTCGATGATTGGTTCCTGGGCTCGTGGTGCCACTCAAATCCACGCCCCGCCCCCGTTCCTTTCTTCTCGGAAGTGCATGAAGAGCTGACAAGGTCATGGGAGGCACTTTTTTACTGTCCGGTCCCGATCATTTCAGCTTCTCTGCCCTCACTACCCTCGATGGTGGGTGGCCAAGGGCTATTCGGCAATCCCCCAGTGGATAAAGGTGCTCGTGGTGCACCTATGCCCGCAGAGCGCTGCCACCTGGCGCAGGTGCCCAAAGCCCCCGTCCAAGGCCTGTAGGTTTACGTCGTCTCTGATGGCCAAGGCCGCTGGACAATCCGCCTCCGCCCTGCACGCCATGGCTCTCCTGCAAGTCCGCCAAGGTGCTAAAGGAGGGTAGTTCCACCATGGGATTGATGCAGGAACTGCGCTCGGTGACCGACCTCGCTCTCCGAGCGACGGAGGTCACGGCGCGGTCTGTCGGGCGGACGATGTCCACATTAGTGGTCCAGGAGTGCCACCTTTGGCTCAACCTGGTCGAGATGAGTGAGGCTGACAGGACACGGTTCCTTGCTGCCCCCATCTCCCAGGCTGGCCTATTTGGCGACACCATCAAGGACTTTGCCCAGCAGTTATCGACAGTGGAGCAGTAGACAGAGGCTATCCGGCATATCCTGCCCCGGCACGGCTCAAGATCCCGCATCCCCCTGCTGTGACTGCACTGGCTCCGGCCCCTTCGGCCCGGCCCCGGCGTGGAGCCCACCGTAGGAAGCAGACGCCACCCGTCTCGTGGCCGCCAAGAACCCGTGAAAGGCTTCAAAGCGCCCTTGAGATGGGCGACCCGGGGACGACAAAACCCACTGCTCTGGAGCTGGTAAGCAGACCTCTCCATCCCCCGGTCGAAGGCTGGGAGGAGAATCTTTTTGTTACCTTTGCATTTAATTGCGCTGCTTGCCCAAGTGGCTGCAGTACTCAAGAGTTCAGCAAGAGCGGTTTCCTTGTTCCCTGGGTCACGTATCCGGTGTGCACGGCCTTCATCACGACCACCGTCCACCACTCTATTTGGCCAGCTGTGGCACAAATCCGCCCCTGATGTGACAGTCTCCACGGGTCACGAAGACAGGCCTCTTCCTCCCCCGTCCCAGGCTGTTCCGGGGGTGGTCACAAGGAGCCAGGTAAGTGCTTCGATGTCCCTAGACTCAGCACGGCCACGACATGGTGTGGCACCTCGATCCACGCCCCGCCGTGAGGCCCCACCTGCCGGTACGTCCGACAACGTTGTCCCTTTGGTTCCTCTTGCGTGAAACTTGGACGCGTGGCTTGCGCTTTCCAATCCGTCGCGATGGCTGGTCCAGACCGTCCGACTCGGCTACGCGATTCAGTTTGCCAGGGGTCCGCCCAGGTTCAGCGGTATCCACTTCACCTTGGTGACGACTGCTACCTTGCGTGCAGAGATCGCTACCCTCCTACGGAACCTGTCCCTCCGGCTGAGATGAAGAAGGGGTTTTACAGCCCCTACTTCATTGTACCAAAAAAAGGTGGTGGGTTGCGGCCAATCTTGGACCTGCAAATACTGAACCGGGCTTTACACAGACTCCCGTTCAAGATACTGATGCAAAAATGCATTCTGGCGAGCGTCCGGCATAAAGATTGGTTCGCAGCGGTAGACCTGAAGGACGCGTACTTCCACGTCTCGATCCTTCCTCGACACAGACCCTTCCTGCGGTTTGCATTCGAGGGTCAGGCATATCAGTACAAGGTCCTCCCTTTCGGCCTGTCCCTGTCTCCTCAAATCTTCACAAAGGTCGCAGAGGCAGAAGCAGCCCTTGCCCCGCTAAGGGAGGTGGGCATTCGCAATCTCAACTATCTCGATGACTGGCTAATCTTAGCTTGCCCTCGGGACATGTTGTGCGCACACAGGGACTTGGTGCTCTCACACCTCAGCCGACTAGGGCTTCGGGTCAACTGGGAAAAGAGCAAGCTCCTCCCAGTTCAGAGCATCTCTTTTCTCAGTTTGGAGTTGGACTCAGTCTCTTTGACAGTGCGCCTCACAAACGAGCGCGCCCAGTCGGTGTTGGCCTGTTTGAAGGCGTTCAAACAGAAAACAGTGGTTCCACTGAAAATTTTTCAGAGGCTCCTGGGGCATATGGCATCCTCAGCGGTGGCCACCCTGCTCGGGTTGATGCATATGTGACCGCTTCAGCACTGGCTTCAGACTCGAGTCCCGAGATGGGCATAACGCCGCGGGACACATCGCGTGGTCATCACGTCAGTCTGTCACTGTCTTTTCAGCCCTTGGACCGACCTCTCATTTCTACGGGCAGATGTTCCCCTAGAACTGGTCTCCAGGCGCGTCGTGGTCACGACGGATGCCTCCAAAACGGGCTGGGGCACTGTTTGCAACGGGCACGCAGCCGCCGGCTTGTGGACGGGCCTGCGACTGCATTGGCACATCAACTGCCTTGAGTTGTTGGCAATTCTGCTCCCCTGCGGAGGTTTCGGCCGTTGATCCAGGGCAAGCACGTGTTAGTTCAGACAGACAACACGGCAACGGTAGCATATGTCATATGTTCTTAATTTGGGGGTGAAATTAAGTTTTTGAAATCTCCCTGTTATTCTAATTTATACTTTGAGCTTCATAAGCATATGTAATATGTGAACTCATCTGTTCGTCTCAGTGACAAAAGCAAGAGAAGAACAAAAACAGTGAAGAAATCTCTGGAGCCCAAGTGGAACCAGACGTTCATGTACTCACCAGTGCACAGACGAGAGTTCAGAGAGCGTATGCTGGAGATCACGCTGTGGGATCAGGCCAGAGTCCGAGAGGAGGAGAGCGAGTTCCTGGGAGAGGTGAGAGAGAGGAACATCAGTGTTTCAGGACTGTACATCTCTAATAATACCATGTGGATAGTCATATGTACAATTTGTACTCATTTGTGAGACAACAAATCTGTTGTGGCAGCAATGTTTAAAACACTGTGAAATCTAATTAGTTGACCTAACTTAGATTTTTTAAGGCAACTGGTTTGCATGCTTTTTCTAAATAAACATACTTATTTGGCTCAAGTTAACTGAACTTACATTTTTTATTTTTTTATTTTTTAAGTAAAATTAACTAGTTACAAGTAAACTTAACTCATCTGTGATTAAAGTATCATTGTTTTTATTTAGTTATTTAAATTGAGTTCTATCACGTCTTATTCAATATTAGAGAAATTATGACTGGACTCTAGGTAGGCATATGGCCCATTGGATTCTACTCAGTACTTATTAGTGCACATAAATCTGCACTTTTGTAAAGTAGAATTGAGTAAAGAAGAATGGCTTAATTTTAACAGGCTCCTTGTTCACCAGAGGTCACACTAATCACCCTAATGGTGACTTCACACAAATCACAACTATCAACCAGCTACAACTAAACAACAACAATAGTCATAAGAATTAAAACTATATACATTTTTAAATGACAATTATTATTTTTTGACATAAGTTCCCTTGTTTTTACCAGACATACATAATTCATTCAAGCGCAAGGTCTTATGGGTATTCCACACAGCCGCAACTTTGAACTTGATAATTTTGAGTTAGTAGCCAAAGCCAAAATTTAAATAATGTATCAATTTGAGTTATGATTCCAAAATTTGACATTTCAAGTACTGTTTAATTAGGACCACTTAAATGTTTTAATTAATGACAACTTTAAGGTTTAGAGAGTAATGGTAACTTAATTAAAACTAGTATGAAAAGTAAATAATTAAACATATGTAAGTTGAGTAAGCTATATTTTTATTTATTTTTTTTTTTACAATTTGAGAGAACTATTAGTATTTACAGTGAGCATAATTTTCAGCAACAGCAGTCTTAAATGTATTATTTTGTGACTTCCTTATTAAAATGTGAAGGTCTAGCATTATTTTTAATGATTATTATGATTCAGGTGTATCATTACAGGTATTGGTATAATATGTACCAGTGAACATAACCCCAACATTTTAACACTGTAGTTGTTGATATTACATGTAAATGGGTGAATCTCTTGAAAGCTGTGAAGAACCTTAACCATAAGTGTGACTCCAGGTATAACGTAAACCTGTTAAATCTAATCCTAAACATCACCAGTCATCATGAATGGTACATGCCTTATGTGATATATATGTATTTCATATCTGTGTGTGTGTGTAGATTCTAATAGAGCTGGAGACAGCGCTGTTGGACGATCAACCTCACTGGTATAAGCTACAAACACATGACCTTTCCTCAGTGCCCCTGCCTAACCCCTCACCCTACATGCAGAGGCGACTCCTACACGGAGAGAGCCCCACGCGCAAGTTACAAAGTATGTACACTCACCTACTGTTCTAAAAAACACAGAAACACTCGGGCTCTGTTCCAAACCCTAGTGAGCTGCCTCATTGACTACTGTCTACAGACAGCTACCTACTAAGGCAGTATTCTAACTGAAATGGAACCTAATAGATGCTCTCCATTGAGCAGCAACTGCGTCAGTGACACACAAACAGCGTTCTTCGCACAAAAACCCTTGGAAGTTTGCTGTTACCATGATGCTAAGCTAACAGCTAGGGCTGGGTAAAAATATTGATTTTCCGATGCATCACGATCTTCATTCAAATGATCTCGATATTGATTCTTAAATTCCAAGATTGTTTTTTTTTTTACTCTATGCGCAGCCCTTTACAGTGTGAGTAAATCACTCACATAAGCAAAAAAATATCATGCTATGTGACTACAAATGTCTGTGATTAGCCACTGGTTGGTAAATGTTCAGATCCACCGCCAGATCCTTTCACTGCATGTTGAGAGTAAACGTTTGGTTTGGTGTCCAAATGGCAAGATCCACGCAATTCACTTGTCATTGAATAACGTCTCTTTTAATATCATTTCTGTTCTTTACATTTATTTTTTTATAACATGTGGATGCAGTAAAGAACCCATTGGACTCCACTCTTGTTAATATGCACTCAACAAAAACACTTCTGTGAGATGCTTGCTAAACTGCCTCTATTCTACAGTACCGTTTCAGCGCTTATTCTATATATCAGTGTAAATACTTGTAATTAGAACAAATTATGCATGTATACAATAAACACGTAGCAATATATAAATATGCATGTTAGGAGGTTCAAGGAATGAGGAAGCGTGAGATGGCGATTCCAACTCAGGAATATCACTTTTATTGACAACAAAAACACGTTCGCTTAAATGCAAAACGGTATAGCTTCACATTAAACTCAAAGTTGCAAAACGGCAGTGGCCAACACACACACGCAGCTTCTCAGCTGGGCTCTCTCTCTCTGCTGTTGTCTCCTCTCCTTAAAAGTCCCAATCACTCATCACTGAAACACAAGACAGGTGTTAAGCATAGGTGGCAATCATTCACCACTCATCTCCCCTGCTTCATTCTCCACAGCACGGCACTCAGTCACGCCTCCGCCTTCATTGTCGTATTGTGTGCTTCATAAAGCCCAAAGTATACTTTGGTCAAAAGCGAACACTGAGCGTCCTTGTTTAGGACGAGTGACAAAATCTCATCAGCAGAGTGCGCGAACACTAAAGGAACGCGGCCCAATTTTTCTAACCGCGCATCTTTGAACGCGCAGAGTGCGCATGTGCCTGGAATTATTTGCATTAATAAGTTGGTACACAAGGTGGCAACACTCACATTTGAGCCTTTGTTATCGTGAAAAAGCGCTAGAAGATGTAATCACCGGTAAACAGGAAACACAGGTAAAAACAACAGCAGTGGATGTGCACGTTAAGAGCGCGTGTGTGAGGAGGTCAGGAGACACCTGTAATTGTATAACTCGAGTCTGAAGGAATTTAAATACTTCTTTATGGGTCTAAACGCCTGAAGAGAAAAAGTCCAGTATCTCATAGAAGTGTTAGCACGCACAGTCAGATGGAGTATACTTTGACAGGCTCACGTTCTACTGGACGCAGACACTGAGTGTTCGCGTCAAAATCGAAGTATACTTTGGGCTTAATGCGCCACACATTCTCAATTGGAGCCAGGTCAGGACTGCAGGTAGGTCAATCTAGCACCAACACTCTCTGCTTACACTGCCATGCACTTGTAATCCAGGCAGTATGTGGTTTGATGCTGTCCTGCTGGAAAACCACTTCTGAATGCATGTGATCTCCGATCCCATCACTGTCTTAAAAACCGGCATGCGTCTGTAATGGATATCATGACATGGGCTCGGGAATACTTCAGTAAACCTTTTTCAGTCAACACCATTTGCCGCTGCATACACAGATACAAGATAAGACTTTACAATGCAAAGGAGAAGCCATACATCAACACTGTCCAGAAGCGTTGCCGACTTCTTTTGGCTTGGTCTCATCTGAGATGGAAAGTAGAACAGTGGAATTGTGTTTTGTGCTCCAAGTCCACATTTGAATCCGTGTTTTGAAAAACAGCCGTTGTGTTCTCCTGGCCAAAAAAGAAAAGGACCATCCAAGCTGTTATCAGCGTCAGGTCCAAAAGTCAGTGTCTGTCATGGTACAAAGTGTGTCAGTGCCCATGACACGGGTAAATTACACATCTGTGAGGGCATCATTAATGCAAAAAGATATACATAAGATAGACATTATAATTGAAATATACCCAAATGAATTAGAATCAAATCATAATCGGATCGAATAGAGTTCATGATTTGAAACCAAATTGAATCTGTAAATCTGTATCAATACCCAGCCCTAAAAATAACATACATAATAATACCTAGCACACAAAAGTTCATTTTGTAATCAAGTTATTTTTAGTGACACTTTTTGGCATCAAATAAAATATATATCTAGTTAACATTTCTCTTGACTCATTCAGCTTTTTCACAAAGCTCTTCTCAGTGCTGGGATTGTGTTATCTGTGATGAATACATGTGATGCTGCCTTTTTCCAAAAGAAGGTATCTAAGAAGGCAGCATTATTACACCTTTTGGAACAACACTTGTATCGTGAGAATAACTATGATGCGTTAAAATGCTGTCTAGGTAGGCAGCTCACTAGATTTGGAGCGGAGCTCTTTATTATTTACATAGTTTAAATAAAGAAAAACAGGATAGAAGAATTTTTGGAGTACACACCAGTATAATTGTTTTGTTGATGTGTTTCCTGTGTTCATGTTTTGTTTCCTTCCAAAAATATTACTGTCTATCAATCCACTGACATATTTCCAGACAAAGGCCCGTATTATTACAACTCAGGTAACTTGAACCTGCTTGCCCCAGCTAGCATGTGATTGGTCAGCAGTGTGACTTCCTCAGTGTGACTATCCTCAACACTCTCCGCTACTCTCACTGCACATACACTTCAGAAAGCCCGACTGTTCCACACAGCTTGCATGCAGTTGGTTTACGGCCATCGCTCCTGCTGCTGCTGTTACCTACCACCAATCCTCATTGTTCAGCTTATCTTCCCTTTAGGCCTGAACTTTCCACTGGAAATAGTTCATACTTCAGTTTATGGCCCGTCCTGAGTGGATCTGTGTCTGGACTGCTCACGCTTTTCCCAGCCTCTCACAAACCTTACTCTGGTTATGATGATACACGGTTTGTTGTATGTATGTGTGTGTATGTGTGTGTGTGTGTGTGTGTGTGTGTGTGTGTGTGTGTGTGTGTGATGTGCTATGAAACTATCTAGATTACTTGACCTCACGTAAACCCTCCAATGGATTAACCAGGTGCTGTGTGTGTGAGAGCGAGGTCACGTTTAGGGTCGTTTCTTCATTACAACCCTTGTGATCTGTTGCTCCACCCAATCCTCTCTCTTTTTCATGCAGTCTCTCACTCTCTTTCTCAGGGTCACAGCGAATCAGTGACAGCGAGTTCTCTGATTACGACTGTGAAGATGGGATTGGTGTTATCTCAGGTACAGCTAAGTCAACTTTCACTGCTTTAGCGTTCCAACAGTGCTTAGAAAACTCAAGGTTCGAACGTTGTTCTTGAAAGCAGTTTCATTCAATACATTTCATTCCAATTCAATGCTCTTTTATGGATCAAATAATGTTTATATAACTATTTTCAGAAGTGTTTGTAGTAAAGTATTTAAAACATGAAGTTGTTTTTTTAGATACATCAAGATTTTAGCTTAAAATGTGTACGATAAAGTGTATATTTTAGGTGCTGTAACATTTATGCCTTCACTAAATTTAAATGGTCCTGCAGTGTGGCAAATTAATTTCTAAAGTACAAATATTTAATGTAGTCTCTCATTAATATGAGGTCATTAAAGCTGTATGCATAATAATTATAAAAGAATTAGCAAAATGCTGTTTGAAATAGTTTAAAATGTAGCATGTAGCATCGTAGGACATGTCGGCTTCCCAAAATGATTGTATTTAATGTCAGCTACCCCTATATACAGTGTATTTGATTGTCACGCACAAATATAGCAGCAATTCTAAATGATCCAGTCATAATAAATGATTCAGAAGCCCAGAAAACCCAGAAACACATCCCGTATGTTGTTTCGCTGGAATGATCTTTGCAACTCGAGCGTGCAAGGGCCGTCCAGGTCTCTGTGTGCCTTCACACATGCTGATGAACAAATCAAATTAAAGGATATAGTCAGAGAGAAGATTACTCTAAGCACTTTCCCAACGGAAAAAGAAGTTTAGTCTCCCCAGCACAAAGAAAGCCCATCACACTGATGTTGTAGCCAGATCTTTACGGTTTTGTTCACTTTCAGGCTTTGTGTTTTCATGGAAGGTTTAATAAAGATTTGATATTATTTTTGGATAATGCTCTGTGTGACAGCCTGCAAATGTTGCAGTAAATGTCCATTTGTTTTTGTCCATGTTTGTAGTCAGCAACTTGGTACCAGCTGTTAAACTTTTTATCCTCTTTGTTAATGTGAATCTCTGGTGTTTTACTGTGTTTGCCTTCAGATTACCGGCACAACGGCAGGGATTTCCAGAGCTCCACTCTGTCTGTACCTGAGCAGGTCATGTCGTCCAATCACTGTTCACGATCAGACATGATGCGCACACGCTCACGCTCACGCTCACCCAGCATCCCTCCCCCACAAAGGTAACTTGCAAGAAAGAACATAAATCTGCATGGCTGCAAGTAAACAAAAATAGGGCTGTCGAATTAATTATATGACATGCCAATTATTTAATCAAAGTAATCTCAATTAATTTAATATATCAATATTTGCTGAGAAAAGCCCCCAAAGAAACAGAATTTAATATAAACATTACAAAATAACTTGAATAATTCAAAATATAATAAATAGGGTTTATAATAAATTTAATAATTCTGATATTCATATATTGAATTACTGTGGCAAATGAGTAAAGCATTGATTAGAGAATACAAAAAGTGCCTTTAGAAGTCAGTATTGTGTTTTATTCCTATATCATTGTGTAACCCTACAGTTGACAACAATCTCTTTTGCAATGGAGTTTGTCAATCTGTCCTGTTCTCACAGGACACATTCTTGCATTCTGTCTGCACTTTTTTTAATTGTCTATGTACATGTGCATCAGATGCTTTAAAGGGATAGTTCACCCCAAAAATGTAAATTCTCTCATCATTTACTCATCCTCATGCCATCCCAGATGTGTATGACTTTCTTTCTTCTGCAGAACACAAATGAAGATTTTTAGAAGAATATCTCAGCTCTGTAGGTCCTCACAATGCAAGTGAATGGTGACCAAAACTTTGAAGGCCCAAAAATGACATAAAGGCATCATAAAAGTCAGCCATAAGACTCATAAGACCATAAGCGATGTAATAGGTGTGGGTGAGAAACAGATCAATATTTAAGTCCTTTTTTACTATCAATCTCCACCTTTGACCAGACCCAACCAGTAAGTGGCTGAATGTGAAAGTGTAGATTTACAGATAAAAAAGGACTTAAATATTGATCTGTTTCTCACCCACACCTATCATATTGCTTCAGAAGACATTATTATTTTAGGATTTAACTACTGGAGTTTTATGGACTACTTGTATACTGCCTTTTGGACCTTTAAAGTTCTGGTCACCATTCACTTGCATTGTATGGAACTACAGAGCTGAAATATGCTTTGAAAAGTCTTCGTTTATGCTTTGCAGAAGACAGAAAGTCATACACATCTGGGATGGCTTGAGTAAATTATAAGATAATTTTTATTTTTGTATGAACTATCCCTTTAAGAGCATCTCTCTGGTGTCATAGATGCCACCTTTTTAGGATGCTGTGTCCTAAAGTAGTTTAAAACTTTATGTCTGTAAAAGTAGTTGAAAATCGCATCTCGAGATGCATTCTATCATGTTTCGTCCAGCTGTCAAGAACGTGTCCTGTGTGAGCAGCTCTTATTCTGTGGCTGCGCTGCTTGTAAGGTTTGTTGAGTCGCTGACTGCCCCCTGCTGACGCTGTTCATAAAAACACCTGTACATCAAGCTTGAATTGCTCCAGAAGTTGGAAAATGCATACTTTTGTTACAGAATTGACATACAGGTTAGGTGGCATGATTAATTGCATTAATTGTTTTTAACACATTATTTTTTATATAATTTATCACACTAAATTAAGACATTAAATCGACAGCCCTAAACAAAAGAATTAACTTTTTTTTTTTATTATTAAATTATGTTTTAATTGTTTCAAGCAGATGCATTTTATTGATTTCATTAAGTATATTTATTTTTAACTGATTATGTGCATAGATTGAAATCTTTTTCTTGTAGCAGGGCTCTGTTTGGTTTGCAGTGAGAGTGACCAGCCACTGTTTTTGTCTTCTCTCATCTAGTCGAAGTTTAGATCACGGTGTGAGAGGAGTACAATCACATTACGGCCCCCGACATCGACTGTCAGAGGACAGATACTCACCGGACAGGTATGTGTTTACGTAACAAACTAGAGCTGCCATGCAACGAATGACAAGACTGTTTAGAGGATGCTTGGTTTTCATTTCTGTTCCATTACGGGACGAAATCCTGCTACAGAGTTTCCACTTTTAGTCACGGCAGTTGCATCATGTCTGGTTAGTACACAGTATCCCTTCAAAAGATTTATCAAACTATTTTTAAGATTTCCCTTTTCTAAATAATGGAATATAATTGGGAAAGTAGGTGTATTTCTCATCTTTTCAATTTACAAAAATTTGTTCATGAAAATAATATGTGCCAAAGAACTCAAAGAAACTGTTAAGGTTTAACACATATTAAAAAAGCAGAAAATGTGTGCCTCCTGTCTCCAACCTATTCTCCTCCACTTGGTGCCATATCTTTCTGTCTTCCACCATCTCTCTTTCCTTTAATTTCTCTTTGACATCAGCCTCTCTCTTTTTATATATCCATCTCTGCCTCTCATTTTGTTCGCTTTTGTTATCTCACCATCGCTCTATATCGGTTCCATTCATTCATGTCTCTGTTTTTTGCTCCCCATGGTTTCTTTCTTTTGTGGTTGCAGTCACTATCTTACCCTCCCTCCTCGAACCAGACACAGACAGCCACCAATCCTGCTGTCCAGGACCCAAGATATTCTGTTAGTGTAGCTGACAAATACAAATCTATAGCAAAACCAATGAAGCTTCTGTACAGCGTTCCTGTAAACAACATCCTTATTTATTCAAAGACGTCTGTCCAGCGTGTTTACATAGAAAAAAAAATTAAAAACAGTGCAGACACATGCAAAAACACGCTCGGTGTTAACAGCCTCTAACTCGTCTGTTTGCGCGCATCGTTTTCATTAATTACTAGCCCGAACCCCAAAGTTACACTTGATGGTTTGTCGGGTCCCGTCGGGCTCAGGTCGGGTAGCAGACCTCTAACAAAGTAGTGCTATAACTATTTTGTTTTTAGTCAGACAGATTAGGAAGTTTTTTCTTGTGTCTGCTTGCTTGTTTGGTAGTTTAGTCGCACTAGTGCATTTTCTCACCTCTCACCAAATATCACTTCTATATCTGCTCCTTTTACTGTGAATCAATTCAGAGGGCCTTGGCCATGTTGGTTCTGGTGTATACTTCAAAATAACTGATTTGTTGCAGTTTTGATAGCTCAGCATACAGTATTTCTCTTAAATTAGGGTTATCTTGATTTCTGCCAGTGCACTTTGTCTGATCTTTGCCTGTACACTCTCTCAGAGTGTGAAAGAGAAGTGCCCATGAGTGTGAAAAATGAGGAAAGAGCCCCGCCTCCTTATCACCCAGATATCCCCCACTTGCTCACCAGTCTTTATTTCATTCTGCTTCTCTTTTCTTTTCTGATCAGTATGTACCCCCTCTATCGGGATGACGCAGTGAAGTTACTACGCTCCACTAGGATGGCCCGTGCATACTCAGACGGGGCGTACAATAGCATGGACAGGTAGTGAACCACAGCAAATCACTCCCGTATTAGTGCCGTGGGTAGTAGTTCTGATTAGAATAGCCAGTGGCACCTAAAAATATTTCAAGTTTATGTCAAAATAACAAAGCAACTTTCCAATGGGTGAGGAACCATTGCGTCTTACAGAATGGCTCATTTTCTCATTGAAATGTGCACATGGCAAACGCTTAATTATTGGATTACCCTGCAGTCAAAAACGGTGGTAAACGTTAAGTGTCTCTGTGGTGTCATTCTTCCACCCATTGGGAAAGCTTTGTGCAGTCATTGTAATGATATGGATTCATTATGGGTCCTCCCAGGAGGATAACGTATGTGATAGCATTCAGATTGTGACTTTGTCGACTACGCCACTAAATACGCCAGTAATCTTAGAGCGCCATTTCCCAAAGTGATTATGTCCAGTGTATGTATATGTGTCCTTAGCTGCATCCACTCCACCCTTCCCTGCTGTGGTGTAATGAATTGTGTCTTCAGTGCTGCTCTGTAGATGACAACACATATACATTGTGTTGTTTTGATGACTGGTCACAAGCAATTTTGAGTACTGAGCCAAGTAGCTTCAGTCTTTGACAGAACTGCCAGTCAATAAATACAGCAAGCTCCCCATCAGAAATGTGGAGTTTAATATATTCAAGATGTATTTTGTAGGCTTAGTGGAGTCCCAAATATACTGGAGTGGACCAAACCGCTCTGATGTATGGAAGCCCTAAAGTGCCATGGATTCAACAATATTTTTTGCACCATTTTCTTGTCATAGCAAGTTAATTGCCTTAATCGCAAGCACCACTATTACTTTTGCTCATACTGATTGTTAGGGATTTGATAAAAAAAAAAAAAAAAAAACTCGAAATATTAAACTTTGACACGTAACACTTTCCGCACTGTTTGGGCAACAAACATGATACCTCCAAAAAGTAACAGCACACCTCTCCTCAACAAGCCATATGATATAAGCAATCAGACATACAATTTTTGCCTAGGGGACCCTAAAGATGGTGAA
The DNA here is from genome assembly GCF_019703515.2 of Myxocyprinus asiaticus. Classification (NCBI taxonomy): domain Eukaryota; kingdom Metazoa; phylum Chordata; class Actinopteri; order Cypriniformes; family Catostomidae; genus Myxocyprinus; species Myxocyprinus asiaticus. The sequence goes on from NC_059373.1 coordinate 37,438,560, forward strand.
AAAAATCACATAGACTTACATTGATGGAGGAACCAATGTCAATGGACCAGAATTTCATAGAGTCTGCCAGTAAGCAACCACCTAGCAATGCCCTAGAAACCACATAGCAACATGCTAAATAACACTCAGAACACTTAGCAACCACATAGCAATGCCCTGGTTACTGCCAACAACACCCTAACATCATAGCAGTGAGTTTTGCAAGAGCAAGCACTGCTCACATTTTCTTCAGAATATGTTTAATTATTGTTAAATTACAGTGTGTTAATATTACAATATATCAAATACTATTTTATCGAGATATTGGGATAATGTTATGGAAATCTTGAGATCTTGAGATAATGAAACTGTTACACTTGCAACACTTGTAGAAATGTTTATTTATATATATATATATATATATATATATATATATATATATATATATATATATATACTGTTTATTTTAGAGGTTTAGCATTGTTTATGTTGTATTCGGAGAAAAAATAAAATGTTATCACAATCTCAGTAAAATTGGCCCCTTATATAATTGAATCAGTATTTGATATCTCATGATAATTACATAACAAACAATATCTCTAGAAAACTAATTTGTTATCACATGAAAACGGAGCAAAATTATTTGTGAATCTATGGAATTTTAGGGCTTCCGTATTGGTGTGGGTTTTGTAAAAATTCTGATTAATGTTGTCATGTAGAATCTGATTGAGTGTTATTTTATGTTCAGGAGAATGAGGCTGGATAGACGAATGTCTGCCTACAATGACTCATTTGAATCTCCTGAGAGGTAAAACATGGATACGTTAGTTTAGACATGTACCCTTCAGTACTGATTCTGTTTATGAAACCGTCTTAGTGTTTAAGTGGAATATTTCTTTAGTTACAGTCGCAGCCTTCACCCCTTGCCCTAAATCCATTGTTGCTCATTCTAATCATAATTTCCTTTCTTCATTTTCAATCTACTAATCTATCAATCCTCCACCTGTATTTAAAGATATTACAATGGGCCCAATCATGTAGCTCCTCCATGGCCCAATCATGTCATGAATGGAACTGGTGGAGACTACAGGTACAGCTTCTAGAGAGATCAACACCCACAGTACAAGTTCTTTTGTTGCCTGTTGACACTGATGGATTTGAGTGTCTGTTAAGCCTTTTCAAGTAAATGAATACTGAATATGCCATGAGCACATTAAAGATCACCAATGTAACATTGAGGTTGGTTTATTCAGTAGGACATGCCCCAGGATAGAAATTGAACCTTCTACCGATACAGAAAGGTACTGAATGCAGATATCTTTCATTCAGTGTTGAATCTAGTTAAAATTAGATGTAGTTGTGCTTTGACCTTATACCTTTAACTTTCAACAGCAAGTACTTCTCACCACAAGATCATTTACACAATTAATAAGTTGTCGCATATTTTGGTAAAAGAACATGATTAGATCATTTTAGAAAGGACTCATATACTGTACTTCAGTTGCACTTTATTGTTTTAACCATTAGGATGAGCCTTTGATGTTAGTGGTGCTTGCTAATGAAATTAGACTTTATACCTGGAGGACCTAAAAACAGGTCATCACCCTAGAACTAGGAATCACCCTAGAACTTTGACAGCAATTTTAGACATATAGAAATCTAGCTATGTTTTGTTTTTGTTAGCTTACTTTGGTCTAGCAACTGAATCTCACTTTAGACTCAAACGGTCAGCTATCCTGCAAATCACAGAATATCAATTGTATTTTATGCATTTCTCTTATGCACGTCCATAGAGAGGACCACATCCCCGAATTCCCTGCTAACCATGAGCACTTTGAGGAAGATCTCAGGTAATATGGCAGAATTAGTACAAGTGGTCACATAGGCTGTCGTAGAGACATAGGAGGAAAGTAGACTGTAGTCAAGGGTCTTACTTTTTTGACAGTGAAATGTGTTGACTTTGCTTAACTAGTATTCTTCACAGCAGCTGCCTGACGATGAAAGAGGGGATTTTCTTTTTCTTTTCTTTTCTTTTTTTTCTTTAATTTTGTTTACCTGAACATGTTAAATTATGGGTCTGCCTTGGTTAACACTTGTTTTATTCTATTTATTTATTTTTTTTGCTTTATCCTTCACTTTATGATTTTGTGTGTTTATGCTGGCGACGCAGAGCTTCCAGTGCTGAAACCCGACACCACAATTGATTGCTTTGTCATTTTTGTTCTGTTAGAAGCTTCCGGTTTTTTTTCCGCAGCAACCAGTTCTTCTAAGGATAAGGACCTAATGTGGTTACCAGGTCTATAGGATTACCTACAGTATGATGAACTGGGGCTCAGCTAAGCGTGGCTTTTTGACTAACATTCTGCAGGTATAGCCGCAGCATGGTGGACAGGCATGACAATTACAGGTCGAGATCAGCTGACCAGCGGCCCATGATGGATCGACCGGTCTACACCCGCTCCCGCTCGTCCGAGCGACCCGACTCTGGCTACATGAGATCCATGCCATCCTTAACATCAGGGAGATCTGCCCCTCCCTCTCCTGCCTTAACGAGGTGACCCAGACCAATCACAACAAGCATTAAACCGCCAAATGAAACCATGCCTCCTGCTTTCTGTATTCCACCTGGAATGCCCGTCTTCACTTCCTCTTTTTTTTAACCCTGCTGTAATGATACTGTTTTTGATTTGTTTTCATTTATAAATAGTAGAGAGTAGTAAGGTTAGGAATCAAGATCTGGTTCTTATTCAGAAAAACTAGAACCGAATGATTGTCATTGATATTTGGTTCCATTAGCGGTTCTTGAACACCTGCATTATTTTGTCCATGCGGACAGAATACCGTACTAAAATACATTGATTGTGATGAGAGAGAAAGACTGGGCACTGCAAAATAATGAAATAATAAAAAATAAATAAAACAACAAAACATCTTTCTATTGCATTGTGCTTCATAGTTAAACACAATAACAAACATACAGAGCTACCACTATGTATGATTCTCTTATAAGCTGAGGGTTCTTGAAAAGTGTTTTTCTTTGTTAACCCTCAGTGTATTATAGTATTATTTTGGGAAATTGTTCTTCTTTTTTTTTTTTTTTTTAAAGAAAGTGGAAGTTCTAAATTCACAACAATTCATCACACAAAAGTATTTGAAAAATAACTTATTACAGTAAGTAACAGTAAAAAAAATAATAATTTCTGAACAGTTAAGAAATTTGACTATATAAAACTAATGAGGACTATTGATATTGATAATGCTGCTGATGTAAACAAAATAAATACATATATATGTGTGTGTGAGCGCGTGTGTGTGTATGTGTGTAGCTTGCTGCAAAGTTGCTGCAAATTTTCTGCACTTGCTAAACATATATTCATTTTTAAAATCATTTTTCAATCAGTTAACATGTTGGCTATTAAGATTTCATTAATTATTCATTTTAATTTAATTAATATTACAGGTCAAATGCTTTTTTTCTGGCAAAAATATTGTTGTGATATTATTCAGAATGGAGCCCCTTAGAGGACAGGGTGGGATTTTTTTTTTTTCTGAAATAGTTTTGCATGCCCTCGCAATAGTTTTGTGTTCCCTCGCAATAAATTTACCATGGCTTTACTGGAGTAACCAGATTAACCATGATATTCGTAGTGGAACCATAGTGATAATACAGGAAATAAAAAAACATAATGTTGTGGTTATTGTGGTTTTACCATACAAATACCATAGTTTCACTATGGTTTTACAATAGTAATATTGTAGACTGTACCCATAGTTTTTGGTGGAAATAATTTTTCTGTAGTAATATTGTAGTAACTGTGACTGTTGTAGGCTAACCATGTTTTGTTTTTGTTTTTGGGAACGAAAAAACTTATTGTGAGGGCACACAAAACTTATTGTGAGGGAATGCAAAACTTATTGCGAGGGAATGCAAAACTAATTGCGATGGAACGCAAACTATTGCGAGGGCATGCAAAACTTTTTGTGAGTGAACACAAAACTATTGCGAGGGCACACAAACTATTGCAAGGGAAAGCAAAACTTATTGTGAGGGAACGCAAACTATTGCAAAGGAACACAAAACTTATGGTGAGGGAACGCAACACTTATGTCGAGGGAACACAAAACGTATTGCGAGGGAACACGACACTTATTGTGAGGGAAAGCAAAACTTATTGTAAGGGAACGCAAAACTTATTGCGAAGGAATGCAAAACTAATTGCGATGGAACGCAAACTATTGCGAGGGCATGCAAAACTTATTGTGAGGGAACGCAAAACTATTGCGAGGGCATGCAAAACTTATTGTGAGGGAACGCAAACTATTGCAAGGGAAAGCAAAACTTATTGTGAGGGAACACAATCTATTGCGAGCAAACACAAAATTTATTGTGAGGGAACGCAAAACTTATTGCGAGGGAAAGCAAAACTTATTGTGAGGGAACGTAAACTATTGTAAGGGAGAGCAAAACGTATTGTGAGGGAACACAATCTATTGCGAGCAGACACAAAATTTATTGTGAGGGAACGCAACACTTATGTCAAGGGAACACAAAACTTATTGTGAGGGAACACAACACTTATTGCGAGGGAAAGCAAAACTTATTGTGAGGGAACGCAAACTATTGTAAGGGAGAGCAAAACGTATTGTGAGGGAATGCAAACTACTGCGAGGGAACACAAAACTTATTGTGAGGGAAAGCAAACTATTGTGAGGTAACGCAAAACGTATTTTGAGGGAATGCAACACTTATTGTGAGGGAACGCAAATGATTGCGAGAGAAAGCAAAACTTTTTGTGAGGGATTGCAAAACTTATTTTGAGGGAACACAAACTATTGCGAGGGAATGCAAAACTTATTGCAAAGGAACACAAACTATTATGAGGGAACAAAACTTATTGTGAGGGAACACAAAACTTATTGTGAGGGAACGCAAACGATTATGAGGGAAAGCAAAACTTATTGTGAGGGAACACAAAACTTATTGCAAGGGAATGCAAAACTATTGCGAGGACATGCAAAACTATTGCGAGGGCGAGCAAAACTTATTGCGAGACAACACAAAACTTTTGCGAGGGAATGCAAAACTTATTGCAAGGGAACGTCTCCTCCTGGGGCAGCGCTTGCAGGTTCACCACCTGATCCCTAAACGGGTCGTGGGAACCTTAGGCACATAGCCCGGTCAGGGTCTCAGGACCATGTGAAAGTATCCCGGACTGAAATCCAGGCACGTGTCGCTGACAGAGAACACCTGCAGGTCCTCTACCCTCTTGATGGAGGTGAGCGCAGTCAGGAGGGCAGTCTTCAAAGAGAGTGCCTTTAGCTCAACTGACTCCAGGGGCTCAAATGGGGCTCCCCGCAGGCCCCGTAGGACCACAGAGAGATCCCATGAGGGAATTAGGTGTGGTCTGGGAGGGTTCAGCCTCCTCGTGCCTCTAAGGAACCTGATGATCAGGTCGTGCTTCCTGAGAGACTTATCATCAACTGCGTCGTGGTGCGCCGCTATAGCGGCCACATACACCTTCAAGGTGGAGGGGGACAGCCGCCCCTCCAGCCTCTCCTGCAGGAAGGAAAGCACTGACCCGACTGCACATCTCTGGGGGTCTTCGCGTCAGGAAGAACACAACTTAGCGAACGGACGCCAATTCAAGTCATACAGGCGCCTCATCGAGGGAGCCCTAGCCTGAGTGATTGTGTCTACCACCACGGGTGGAAGGCCACTTAGGTCTTCCGCGTCCTTTCCAAGGGCCAGACGTGGAGATTGCAGAGGTCTGGTCACGGGTGCCAGATGGTGCCCCGTCCCTGAGAAAGAAGGTCCTTCCTCAGGGCAATTCGCCAGGGGTGGGCTGTCACGAGGAGCGTGTGGTCCAAGAACCAAGTCTGGGTGGGCCAGTAAGGTGCTACTAGGATGACCTGCTCCTTGTCCTCCCTGACCTTGCACAGTGTCTGTGCAAGTAGGCTCACTGGGGGAATGCATACTTGCGTAGCTCCCGGGGCCAGCTGTGTGCCAACGCAAATGTGCTGAGGGGAGCCTCGGTCAGGGCATACTAGAGCGGGCAGTGGGAGGATTCCTGCTTGACCGAATCGACTCCAAATCAGCTGGACCACCTGGGGGTGGAATCTCTACTCTCCCCTGATCATGACCTGCTGCAACAGCACGTCCACCAATGAGGTCGCCTGGGATGTGAGTGGCTCGCAATGACTTGAGCCGCTGCTGACTCCAGAGGAGGAGACCGCGGGCGAGTTGCGACATGCGACGAGAGCGCACGCCACCTTGGTGGTTGATGTACGCTACCGTCATGATGACCACGCGATGTGGAGCCTGAGGCACCACGTTGAGGGGGCTCAAGCCCCGAACTCGTGGCTGTGCTGAGTCTGGGAACGTTTAAGCACTTACCTGGCTCCTGATACCCACTGTAGGACCAGTCAGGGAGGGGGGAGGAGGGAAATCGTCCCCGTAGTCCATCAAAACCGCCCTAAAACCGCCCTGGTGTGGGTGTGTTTGTGCCACAGCTGGGCACGCCGAGGCGGCATGCCAGCCATAAAGGTGCAGTGTCTGGCGGTCGTGAGCACCAGGTGTGTAACCCAGGGAATGAGAAAACTGCTCTTTTCTTGACAATGTGGGGAGGGGGGAGTGGAGGGTTCCACTCCAGCCCGACGCTCGCGGTCACCCAGGCAAGCATGCACGCCAGCTCCACGTCGGCCTGCGACTGGGCGAACACACCCAAAGGTGGGAGACCTGCCGAGTCCTCAGCATCAGACTGGATGAGCCGCTCTACGATGCTGCGATCGACAGCTCATCCTCTTCGCGAGCCCCAAATGAGACCGCAAGACGAGCCCATCCCAGAACTCGACTGGGGCGAACAAGCGTGCTGGGGAATTGGAGGTACGTGGGGGCATACTCGGCGAAGCGGCTCCCATTGGGGTCCCCAAATCGCCCCATTGCTAACTCAAACCCGTAGGTAGAAGGACCACGGCGAGGGAACGCCAAGTATTGCGAGAGAACGCAACACTTATTGCGAGGGAACGCAAACTATTGTGAGGGAGCAAAAAAATTATTGCGAGGGAATGCAACACTTACTGCGAGGGAATGCAAAACTATTTCAGAAAAAAAATTCCCACCCTGTCATCTAAGGGGCTGCGTAGTTCTGTGTTTTTTTTGTTTTGTTTTTGTTTTTTACCGGCATTTAGTGAAAATTTTATATTTTTAATTGCTTTAAACAAATTTTCTCGTTTAAAGGTTAATAAATCTGTCTCTGACTGACTCATTTGGAGTGATTACAGAATTAACATCTGAATCACTTACTCAGCAAGTCATTACCATTGATCATATCTGATTCTATACAAACCAAGAACTGTTATTGTGTTATGTATACTAAAGTTTCATTTTTAAAAGTACCATTAATTACAACAAATCTCTTTACTCTTTATGTTAAAGATAAACATTCAGAACAGAATTTTGTTGTAATTGAATAGTATTGTTTAATAGTTTTGAATAGTATTGTTATTTGGTGTTTCCTCAAACGTGATAAAAGAATCATTAATGGAATCATTAAAGAACCAGAATTGTTAAGTAGAATCAGAACCAGTATTGTTAAATTCCTTATGATTCCCATTTCTAGAGAGTAGTGATGATGAATGCTACTAATGTCTTTTCTCATTTCGATTACAGACACACCTGTTATATCCTCTTAGCATATAATGGTGTGTTCCTGGCATTGTACGGTTTACTTTCTTATTTGTTCTAATTGTTTATTTTACTAACATAATTTTGTATTTATTTTTTTATTTAACAGTTTCTGCTTTGAGTTGTGGGCTGTTATGAGTGCCCTGTGCTCATGCAATGATGCCTTTTCACTTTCCTTCCAGCTTTAGCTGTCACAAGCTCCACCCCTCTCGACACCTCTCCTGCCGCTGACTCCATCACACCTTTTGAAATGCCATACAACCTTTTGACTTATGATTAGCCAGGCACATCATAAGCCACAAGGAATGTTACATTAATGTTCAGATTTGTGCATGAAGTTTCACAGATGCAAAAGACGCAATAGCTCTTGGATGTGCCAAAGTTTACTGTGAAATGTGAGCCACATGTAATGTCACTGAAAACCAAATGTGACATTCAGCTCAAAAGGTGCTTTAAAGATCATTTGTGTTTACTGTGAAGTTGATGTGCATTTTATACGTAAATATTCGTTTACGTGGCTAAAATGCACATGACTGTGAAATATTTATTAACCAAAATGCATGCTCTTTAATGGTCAAATATGTGGAATTTCATTAGTGGTTATTTTTCTGTGGTTTTATGCAAACATTCCAAAGGTGAATCTCACAAAGCCTTTCAAGAACATCTCCATGTCATATTTCAACTAGGGCTGTCAATCGATTTAAATTTTTGATCTAGTTAATTACAGTACATGACATGCAGGTTAATTAATCAAATTAATCACAAACAATCATTATTAGCTGAGAAAGGCCCCCAGATAAAGATAATTCATATAAATAATGCCTAATAATTCAAATATGGTTAAATTTAATAGGCTACGTAGGGCCTAAAATAAATATATAATACGGATCGAAATTCAGTAAATTAAATTAAAATTAAAAAGAAATTGCATTATTGTGGCAGATTAATAAAGCATTTATTAGACAATACAAAAAGTGGCGTAAGAACACAATATATTGTTTGTTTTATTCTCTTATCATTGAACAAGCGTATAGTTGACAGCAATCTGTTTTGCATTGAGTTTGTCAATGTGTTAAGCACTACCCAAACCTGCCCTGCCCCAAAATCCCTCCCCCAAATTCTCACTACCATAATGCATCTGGAATGTTCAAATCAATTAGTGGTCATTCTTATTACTAAACATCACATTTTTAAAAGTAAAAGTTACTGTAATACAATGTTCTTTGTATTAAAGCTGAAGTGTGTAATTTCGGCACCACTAACAGAATTAAAACATTTTACCTGAAAATTCCCCCCATCTGCTGTTGATCGAACAAAGAGATAGTCCCGCCCCCAATATATGTAATTGGTTGTTTTGTCGGGCTAGATGGGCTGCTCAGACAAACTGAGCATTTTTTATAATGCCACAGTCAGTTTTTACAGTTTTTGAGAAAATTATCCTATGAATGACTTACTTATAGTTGTCAATAGTTGCATAACAAGCTTGGATAGAAGTATTGTAAACACCGAAAAAGTTACACACTTTAGCTTTAAAATCAGCATAAATTAAAAACAGTGGAACCAAAAATACCATGATTTATAAATGCATTACGGCAGTGACAATGTTTTTTTTTTTTTTGTTTGTTTGTTTGTTTTTTACATTACAGTGATTAGAATTTTGGAGGAAAATATTCTAAACTGTCAAGAAAAAAAAGAAAAAAAAATCTTATTAGTCCTCTTAAAATAGGTTTCATTATATTTATGCAAAATATTCTGACTTCTTTCTTTTGATTTTGAGATTAAATCTGGCCTAGATATGTTCTTAATAGGTTTAGTGAGATTCACCTTCAAACTTTTGCTGGTTGTTGTACAAAACTTGCAATGTTGATGTACCCACTTGCATTTAACCAAATGTTTTACCCTTTTTTTCTTCTTTTTTTTAACTAACTCTGATGAAAATTGTGCCAAATACTGACTTATTTTGTGGAATAGTACAAAATATGGTTTTATAGCATAACTTCATGTGGAGTTTATTTTCTTTAACTATTTCTCATTATAAAACAATGCTTCATCAGATGCAAATAGTTAACAGTGTTTTGTGCAGGTATCTGACTCAACTAACCCTTCTTCAGATGTAATGTTTTGTCAGCATTACTGATACACCATTTGTCACACAGGGCAAACCCCCGGACGGGATCGGTCCAGCCAAGTCCCACCAGCACGCCAGTATCCAGTCGGAGAGGTCGGCAGCTACCGCAGGTCCCACCCAAGGGATCTATGGACAGAAGTGAGTAGATTAACCAGGCTTGATCCATAGTGCAGGGTTTGTGGTGCGTGGACAGAAACCTGTGATTTTAGATCCTAATGCAAATACCATCATTGATGTGCAAAACTGCATGTTCCCTATCTGTCACTCACTCGAAGTTGTGTCGTTGTAGTGACACTAGGGGTCACTCTTGGGAGCCCGAGACACCTCTGGTCTTTGATAAAAGGCCAATGAAAATTGGCGAGTGGTATTTGCATACCACTCCCCCAGACATACGGGTATAAAAGGAGCTGGTATGCAACCACTCATTCAGATTTTCTCTTCGGAGCTGAACGGTCGATGTATACTGAGCTGACTGTTCATTCACCTCTGCTGGATCTGATGGCGCATTTCAGCGGCTTCTCCCTCCTCTGCACTGGTGCACTGCAGAGAATGCCCCTGTGCGCTTCGGCAGAAAAAAGAGAGTATATTTTTCTAAAAGAGTATATTTCTCTAAAAGAGCGGCACACACGGAATGTCTTTTTAAAGACTAATCTTTTTAAAGATGTCTTTCCGTTTGTGTGTTATTCCTGGTTGTGGTCATTACCTCTCAACTTTGGACGGTCACGATCGCTGTCTTTCGTGTCTGGGCGCGACCCACGCGGAGACAGCATTCGTGGATGGATCATGTACTCACAGCAAGAACACGACCATGACCTTCGTAACAAAGCAAGCCGCAGTCCCCGCCTCGGTCCTTCTACCTATGGGTATGAGGCCAGCGCGGCTAGCACTGGGGGCGATTTGGGGACCCCAATGGGACCACCTCCTCTGGGTATTCCCCCACGGACCTCCCATTCCCCAGCACGCTCATCTGCCCCGATCGGGCTTCTGGATGTGTCCGCCAGCTCATCTCACGGCGAGTTCGACCTCTTGTTCGGAGCCTGCGAAGCTGATGAGCTCTCGAGTGCAGCATCGGAGAGCGGGCTTGTCCAGTCGGACACAGAATCCTCAGCTGAGCTCCCCCCATCGGGGACGGTTGCCCAGTCATAGGCTGATGTGGAAATGATGGACATGCTTTCCTGGGCAGCCGTGAGCATCGGGCTAGAGTGGAACCCTCCACTCTCCCCTGAACCCTCGCAGCTCGATGATTGGTTCCTGGGCTCGCGGCACCGCTCAAAGCAGCCACGCCCTGCTCCAGTCCCTTTCTTCCCGGAAGTGCAAGAGGAGCTGACAAAATCGTGGGAGGCACCTTTTACTGCCCGGTCCTGATCTTTCAGCTCCCCCGCCCTCACTACCCTCGATGGTGGGGCGGCCAGGGGCTTTTCGGCAATCCCCTGGTGGATAAGGCGCTCGCAATGCACCTATGCCCGCAGAGCACCCAAAGCACCCGTCCAAGGCCTGTAGGTTCATGTCGTCCCTGACAGCCAAAGCCTCCAGTGCCGCTGGACAAGCCACCTCCACCCTGCACACCATGGCTCTCCTGCAGGTCCACCAAGCCAAGGCGCTAAAAGAACTGCACAAGGGTAGTTCCGCCCCAGATTTGATGCAGGAGCTGCACTCGGCGACCGACCTCGCTCTCCGGGCGACGAAGGTCACGGCGCGGTCTCTCGGGCAGGCGATGTCCACCTTAGTGGTCCAGGAGTGCCACCTTTGGCTCAATCTGGTCGAGATGGGTGAGGCCGACAAGGCACGGTTCCTTGTTGCCCCTATCTCCCAGGTTGGCCTATTCGGCGACACCATAAGGACTTTTGCCAGCAGTTCTCGACGGTGAAGCAGCAGACGGAGGCTATCCGGCACATCTTGCCCCGGCGTGGCTCAAGATCCCGCACCCCGCCTGCTTGTCGCCAAGGGCGTCCCCCTGCGGTGACTGCACCGGCTCCACCACAGCCCGCCCCTTCAGCCCGGCCCCTTCGAGACTCCACCCTCAGGTGGTCCAGCTGATCTGGAGTCGATTCGGACAGGCACAGGTAGACCTGTTCGCCTCCCAAGAATCCTCCCACTGCCCGCTCTGGTACGCCCTGACCGAGGCATCTCTCGGTATAGATGCACTGACACACAGCTGGCCCCCTGGACTGCGCAAAAATACGTTTTCCCCAGTGAGCCTACTTGCACAGACCCTGTGCAAGGTCAGGGAGGACGAGGAGCAGGTCGTCCTGGTAGCACCCTACTGGCCCACCCAGATGTGGTTCTCGGACCTCACGCTCCTCGCAACAGCCCCCCCCCCATCGAATTCCCCTGAGGAAGGACCTTCTTTCTCAGGGACGGGGCACCATCTGGCACCCACGACCAGACCTCTGGAATCTCCATGTCTGGCCCCTGGACGGGATGCAGAAGACCTAAGTGGTCTACCACCCACGGAGAGGCAGGAGAGGTTGAAAGGTTGGCTGTCCCCTTCCACCTTGAAGGTGTATGTAGCTGCTATAGCGGCACACCACGACACAATGGACGGTAAGTCCTTAGGGAAGCACGACCTGATCATCAGGTTCCTGAGAGGCACCAGGAGGCTGAATCCCATCAGACCGTGCCTCGTTCCCTCATGGGACCTCTCTGTAGTTCTTCAGGGTCTACAGAGAGCCCCCTTTAAGCCTTTGCAGTCAGCTGAGCTTAAGGCACTCTCCTTGAAGTCTGCCCTCCTGACTGCACTCACTTCCATCAAGAGGGTAGGAGACCTGCAAGCGTTCTCTGTCAGCGAAACATGCCTGGAGTTCAGTCCGGGCTACTCTCACGTGATCCTGAGACCCCGACCGGGCTATGTGCCCAAGGTTCCCACGACCCCTTTTAGGGACCAAGTGGTGAACCTGCAAGCGCTGCCCCAGGAGTCGGCAGACCCAGCCCTGACGTTGCTGTGTCCGGTGTGTGCTTTATGCATTTATTTGGATCTCATGTAGAGCTTTAGAGTCTCTGAGCAGCTCTTTGTCTGCTTTGTTGGACAGCGGAAAGGAAGCGCTGTCTCCAAGCAGAGCATCAACCACTGTCTCATTGACGCCATAACTATGGCATATCATGCCCCCGCCCCCGGTAGGGCCACAAGCCCATTCTACCTGGGCCTTGACCAGGGGCGCCTCTCTAACAGACATTTGCAGAGCAGCGGGCTGGGCAACACCCAACACCTTTGCGAGGTTCTACAACCTCCGGGTGGAACTGGTTTCATCCCGTGTAGTGGCACACACAAGCAGGTAAATCCGGGACAGCCAGCTGTGTGTATCGCTTGTGCATAGCACCTTTCACCTCCCCTGAGCTGAAGACGTGCGCCGTTAACTCCCAGTAATGTTCACAAACTGTGTTCCCTGGTTGATTTCTTCCGAGCCCTGTGGCAGATGAGTTTTCAGAGAGACTCGCTGATATGGACAGAGCCATGCAAGCAGACCACAATACTAGGTGCACAAAACACTATGATGGGAGAAATGAACTGATATGTATTTTTATTTTTATTTCGTTTTTTTATTATTAACTGGTAATTTTGAGAAAAAAAAAATTTACTTTGGACTTCACAAAACAAGAAGTAACAACAATGTATATAAAATTGTAAAACAGTGAAACTGCAAGCTCGTTAATTTTTCAAGCCCATTGCATGCTGGGAACACCAACTTTGAAAAGTTAAGTAAAATGTACTTATTTTACTTACCTGTGAAATTTACTCAAATTAGCAAATAAACATGACAAGGTTTTCTATTTGAGGACTGATACATGATGACGCATTGTAAAGATAATAAATAATATTTACTTATAAGGGCCAAGTTTTCGCCCAAATTGTTTGTTTGTTTTTTTTACTAAAATTTCCTTAACAACAGAGAAGCGGTGCATTCAAAAAGTTCTTTCACACTCTCAGAAATCAGAATTTATGCATTTTTAGACTATTTTATCATATATATTTGAAGTCAAAGAATAATCTCTAATATTCTGGGTGGGCCTGGACACCCTTGGCTACGCCACTGTCTGGACCAATCCCTCTTTCCCAAGCAAATAATCATCTATTGGTAAGGTTCCAGCCAAAATTGACTTTTGCTGCAAAAATCTAATAAAGTCTATACTACAGTTTGGTTGATATGATATACAGATTATTTTGTCTAGTTGGCTTCTCTACATAGCATAACACATCATGGCTTGGTTTTTTGTTCACCCTTGTTCCCAGAAGATGGCGAGGGCGTGACTGAACCTTATGAAGGTCTGTAATCACTAGCTTCTGTGTGTTTAGCCTGTCTCAGTCTACCTTAATACAGCTTTTACTCTGTTTGACTTAACCTGTTAGTTCTGGTTTGTTTGCTTTACCTGTCACTGGCTTTGCTTCTGCGATTTGTTTAGTGTAGTTAACAGAACAGTTAACAGTTTTGTGCACTTCAGCCAAGTTAACGTGCTTAGTAATACTGTACCTGTAAATGTGTATTATTATTGCTGTATGCTGTGTAGTCCATGTACTTTGTCCATGTCTGGATTTATCTCTAATGGGTATTTAAAAAAGGGACACGCCCTTCGATATGCCCTTCCCCAACTTCCATAGTTTCAATATGAAATACGTCAACACAGGAAATAAGACTGCTCTTGTCAAGCCATTTTGTAGAGTCTTTGATATTTTATGGTAACTGACAGTATGACCACTTAAAACCTCTACTGGTTTATGATTAAACTACATTTTGGGCAATTTCATGCTGGTTTGGGCAGGTTACCTCATCATGGCTACACTGATATACAGACAACTATGGATTATGATGAATCTATCTTTACTGTCCCAGTGATGAAATACAGTTTACTCAAAGACAGAGCCGGCAAATGTGGTACAGGAACATTGAGCTGTCGCTCTTCAACAAGAACTGACTTGTTTTAAAAATATCTTGGAATGACACATTTCAACAACAAAACACATAGCAAAACAAATGTGGTCATTGTAGCTGGGGAATACCTGGTGTTACTAGACTAGTGAATTGTTTGAGACTAGAACTATTAAATAGGAACTAATGGTTGGTTTCTTGATATATGGCTTTGTTATCTTTTTTGATTGATGCAACTCGTCAACTAATGAAGTCGGAGCAGGGGCAGTACCTCAGCCTCTTGCTCCTCCTCCCCCTGCTCTCTCCCAGCTTCCACAGACTGTGGCTGGTAAATTCTGTTTAGGAATCATGGGACATATTTTCATCAGTCAAATGCAAATATGATCTTGATATCCTGACAATATGATCTAGAAAATTTTTATATATTTAATTGATATACTACATATAATTAATGACTATATTAGTCAGTCACACTTTAATTTTTTTTATTTCTTAAATGTTGTGAAGTGTGAAAATTTTCCCAAAATGCACTTATATGGTAGGATGATTGTATTTGCATTTGGGGTTACTGTAGTTTACTTTGTTTAGTCCAGATTTACTTAGAAAAGAAGCTGATTTTTCACTTTTTTAGTAGATTGGCAGAGCAGATTGTTATTATAGCTTTTCATTGCTTCTTTTCAAACATTTTGTTGTTCTCATCTTCATGTCTGATGGCATTTCTTTCTTGCTTGTTCTCATTTCTGTCTGAATATGTGAAGTAGTGGGAGGGGCTTGTCAATCTCCAGCTCTGCCCCCTGTACTTCCCCAAGTCACACAAACAATGGCTGGTAATGCTATAACATCATAAGAATCACTGTCATGTAATTTATTCTTTTAAAAAAAAGAAAAAAAAGAAAAAATAAAGGTTAACTGGCATTAAGAAATAATAATTATAATGTTCCCTATCTGTCACTCACTCGACGTTGGTGTCGATGTAGTGACACTAGGGGTCACTCTTGGGAGCCCGACACACCTCTGGTCTTTGATAAAAGGCCAATGAAAATTGGCGAGTGGTATTTGCATGCCACTCCCCCGAACATACGGGTATAAAAGGAGCTGGTATGCAACCACTCATTCAGATTTTCTCTTCAGAGCCGAACGGTCATGCTCACTGAGCTGAATACTACTGTGCATTCACCTGCTGGATCTGACGGCACATTTCAGCGGCTTCTCCCTCCTCTGCACTGGTGCACTGCAGAGAATGCCCCTGGGCGCTTCGGCAGAAAAACTAGAGAGTATATTTTCTGAAAGAGCATTTTTCCCCTCTAAAAGAGTATATATTTCTCTAAGAGAGCGCACACACGGAACGTCTTTTTAAAGACGCGTCTTTTTAAAGATGCTTTTCCGATTGTGTGTTATTCCTGGTTGTGCTCGTTATCTCTCGCCTTCTAACGGTCACGATCACTGTCTTTCGTGTCTGGGCACTGCTCACGCGGAGACAGCGTTCGTGGATGGTCACGTTCTCATTGCGAGAATATGTCCATGGCAACGTTGCGGTCGCGGCACTTTTTACTGCCCGGTCCCGATCTTTTCAGCTTCCCCGCTCTCACTACCCTTGATGGTGGGGTGGCCAAGGGTTATTCGGCAATCCCCCAGTGGATAAAGGCGCTCGCGGTGCACCTATGCCCGCAGAGCGCCGCCACCTGGCGCGGGTGCCCAAAGCCCCCGTCCAAGGCCTGTAGGTTTACGTCGTCTCTGACGGTCAAAGCCTACGGTGCCGCTGGACAAGCCGCCTCCGCCCTGCATGCCATGGCTCTCCTGCAAGTCCGCCAAGGCGCTAAAGGAACTGCACGAGGGTAGTTCCGCCCCGGGATTGATGCAGGAACTGCGCTCGGCAACCGACCTCGCTCTCCGAGCGACGGAGGTCACGGCGCGGTCTCTCGGGCGGACAATGGCCACACTAGTGGTCCAGGAGCGCCACCTTTGGCTCAACCTGGTCGAGATGGGTGAGGCCGACAGGACACGATTCCTTGCTGCCCCCATTTCCCAGGCGGGCCTATTCGGCGACACCGTCGAGGACTTTGCCCAGCAGTTCTCGATGGTAGAGCAGTAGATGGATACTAGCCGGCTTATCCTGCCCCGGCACGGCTCAAGATCCCGCACCCCATCTACTCATCGCCGAGGGCGTCCCCCTGCGGTGACTGCACCGGCTCCACCGCAGCCCACCCCTTCGACTTGGCCCCGGCGTGGAGCCCACCGCAGGAAGCAGACGCCACCCGTCTCGCGGCCGCCCAGAACCCGTGAAAGGCTTCAAAGCATTCTGGCGAGCGTCCGGCATCAAGATTGGTTCGTGGCGGTAGACCCGAAGGATGCGTACTTTCACGTCTCGATCCTTCCTCGACACAGACCCTTCGTGCGGTTCACGTTCGAGGGTCAGGCATATCAGTACAAAGTCCTCCCTTTCGGCCTGTCCCTGTCTCCTCGCGTCTTTATGAAGATCGCAGAGGCTGCCCTTGCCCCCTTAAGGGAGGTGGGCATTCGCATTCTCAACTATCTCGACGACTGGCTAATCTTAGCTCACTCTCGAGACGTGTTATGCGCACACAGGGACCTGGTGCTCTCACACCTCAGCCGACTAGGGCTTCGGGTCAGCTGGGAAAAGAGCAAGCTCCTCCCGGTTCAGAGCATCTCTTTTCTCGGTTTGGAGTTGGACTCAGTCTCCTTGACGGCACACCTTACGAACGAACATGCCCAGTCGGTGCTGGCCTGTTTGAAGGCGTTCAAACAGAAAACAGCGGTTCCACTGAAACTTTTTCAGAGGCTCCTGGGGCATATGGCATCCTCGGCGGTTGCCACCCCGCTCGGGTTGATGCATATGAGGCCGCTTCAGCACTGGCTCCAGACTCGAGTCCCGAGACGGGCATGGTGCCACGGGACACACCGCGTGGCCATTACGTCGGTCTGTCACCGTCTTTTCAGCCCTTGGACCGACCTCTCATTTCTACGAGCAGGTGTACCCCTAGAACTGGTCTCCAGGCGCATCGTGGTCACGACAGATGCCTCCAAAATGGGCTGGGGCGCTGTTGGCAACGGGCACGCAGCCGCCGGCCTCTAGACGGGTCCGCGGCTGCGTTGGCACATCAACTGCCTCGAGTTACTGGCAATTCTGCTCGCCCTGCGGAGGTTCCGGCCGTTGATCCAGGGCAAGCACATGCTAGTTCGGACAGACAGCACGGCAGCGGTAGCATATGTCAACCGCCAAGGCGGTCTGCGCTCCCGCTGTATGTCACAACTCGCCCGCCGTCTCCTCCAACAGAGTTAGCAGCACCAAGTCGCTGCAAGCCACTCACATCCCGGGCAACCTCAACACTTAGGCGGATGTGCCGTAACAACAGGTTACCCTCAAGGGAGAGTGGAGACTCCACCTTCAGGTGGTCCAGCTGATTTGGAGTCGATCAGGTCAGGCACAGGTGCACCTGTTCACCTCCCAAGAATCCTCCCACTGCCCGCTCTGGTACGCCCTCACCGAGGCCTTCCTCGGCATAGACGCGCTGGCACACAGCTGGTCCCCTGGCATTCGCAAATATGCGTTTTCCCCCAGTGAGCCTGCTCGCACAGACCCTGTGCAAGGTCAGGGAGGACGAGGAGAAGGTCGTCCTGGCAAGCACCCTACTGGCCCGCCCAGACGTGGTGCTCGGACCTCACGCTCCTCGTGACAGCTCCCCCCGGGCAAATTCCCCTGAGGAACGTGTTCACTCAGGCTAGGGCTCCCTCTACGAGGCGCCTGTATGCCTTTAAGTGGCGTCTGTTCGCTAAGTGGTGTTCTTCCCGTCAGGAAGACCCCCAGAGGTGCGCAGTCAGATCAGTGCTTTCCTTCCTGCAAGAGAGGTTGAAAGGGAGGCTGTCCCCTTCCACCTTGAAGGTGTACGTTGCTGCCATAGCAGCACACCACGACGCAGTCGACGGTAAGTCCTTAGGGAAGCATGATCTGATCATCAGGTTCCTAAGAGGCGCCAGGAGGCTGAATCCCTCCAAGCCGCACCTTGTTCCCTCATCGGACCTCTGTAGTTTTTCAGGGTCTACAGAGAGGTCCCTTTGAGCTTGCAGTCAGCCGGGCTTAAGGCACTCTCCTTGAAGACTGCCCTCCTGACTGCGCTCACTTCCATCAAGAGGGTAGGTGACCTGCAAGCGTTCTCTGTCAGCGAAACGTGCCTGGAGTTCGGTCCGGGCTATTGTCACGTGATCCTGAGACCCCCGACCGGGCTATGTGCCCAAGGTTCCCACCACTCCTTTTAGGGACCAGGTGGTGAACCTGCAAGCGCTGCCTCAGGAGGAGGCAGACCCAGCCCTGTCGTTGCTGTGTCCGGTGCGCGCTTTACGCATCTATTTGGATCGCACGCAGAGCTTTAGAATCTCTGAGCAGCTCTTTGTCTGCTTTGGTGCACAGCGGAAAGGAAGCGCTGTCTCCAAGCAGAGGATCGCCCACTGGCTCATTGACGCCATAACTATGGCATATCTCGCCCAAAACTTGCCGCCTCCGGTAGGGCTACGAGCCCATTCTACCCGTGGTGTAGCGGCTTCTTGGGCCCTGGCCAGAGGTGCCTCTCTAACAGACATTTGCAGAGCAGCGGGCTGGGCAACACCCAACACCTTTGCAAGGTTCTACAACCTCCGGGTGGAACCGGTTTCGTCCCAGGTAGTGGCACGCAACACAAGCAGATAAGCCCGGGATAGCCAGCCGGGTGTATCACTTGCACATAGCGCCTTCCACCTCCTTTTGAGCTGAAGACGTGCGCTGTTAATTCCCAGTAGTGTTCACAAAAGTTGTTCCCTGGTTGACTTCCTCCGAGCCCTGTGGCAGTCGAGTTTTCGGAGAGACTCGCTGCCGGCCCAGTACACACGCTAACTAAGAGCCCGGTTCTGGGGTAGGTGCTCCGCATGTGGTGGTTTCCTGTAAGGCTAACCCCATGAGATCTATATCTTTCGCTAGTTCGTTTCCCTACTGGCAAACTGCGTCTTCCTTGGGCAGAGCCCCTCAATCTCCATGTTGTAGTAACTCCTCCCCCATTGGGCAGGATCTACCTTGAAGGCTCTCCACATGGTTGGAAAGACCATGTGATGTATTCTTCCACTTAAATATCCCCCCCTCTCTTGGGGCGAGGTGTGGTCTCCGCGGTGTCCTCCCCTTGGGAGGGACACCCCCCGACTAGACCTGGCGGCCCAGTCAGATAATCCCCCTTCTTTTTTAGGGAGTGGAAAAAGAGAAGGGGAAAGAGGCCACGACTGCGTTAAGCCTGTCTCTATCTCTGGGTAGTCGACTTGTCCCCAAAAAGGGCCGTTCGACACTCATAACTGTGTTGGGGGAGGTTACATGTCGACCTGGTGCGCTGGCTATGAGGCACACAGCAAGTCTGCCCACCACACACCGCCAGTTCACGTAACACAGTTCAGCCTTGTGGCGTTTTGTATAGGGACCCCTAGTGTCACTACATCGACACCAACGTCGAGTGAGTGACAGATAGGGAACGTCATGGTTACTGGTGTAACCTCCATTCCCTGATGGAGGGAACGAGACGTTGGTCCCTCCTGCCACAACGCTGAACTACCCGCTGAAATGGCCGGACCTTATATCGGCTCCTCAGTGTAAAACCTGAATGAGTGGTTGCATACCAGCTCCTTTTATACCCGTATGTTCGGGGGAGTGGCATGCAAATACCACTCGCCAATTTTCATTGGCCTTTTATCAAAGACCAGAGGTGTCTCGGGCTCCCAAGAGTGACCCCTAGTGTCACTACATCGACACCAACGTCTCGTTCCCTCCATCAGGGAACGGAGGTTACACCAGTAACCATGACGTTTTATGTACTAGCTCAAAGTTTAAGTGACCTGTGGCTGTTTAGTGAATAGAAATTGGTGGTTAGTGAATAGCAGGACTCTACAAGTATACACTTCTTCACTACATAACAATGGCAAAAACTGTCTTGTTCTGTGTGAGTGTGTCTCAATCAGCTCCCTAGTTCAGTAGTCAGGGCACTGATCAGGGAGTCGGACATTTCTAGGGCTGTCCCATTTGCAAAATCGTTCCAGTGCACTGAAATGTTTGCTTCCTAAATATAACAAGATTACAAAAAACTAGGAAGCATCATTTCTCACTATGTTCCCTTACTGGAAATGTCATCATGTCTTCTGGAGTCTCTAAAGTCATTAGAAGATGAGTGCAAGTGTAAAATTATGAAGTTAAAGCCTTATTTTCTCTTTAATAGAGATCTTGTTTGTAATGTACCGTATTTCATCCATAATGTGCATGAAAGGGAAACAATCTTTTAAATATTAGAGTTGTTAGAAGAAGATTAAAAATACAAGTTCTGTTTTTATTTATTAATTCTTGTCATTTATCATTTATTTATTGTAGCACTGTACCTTTAATATCCCAACAGTGTCATTTATACAGCAATGTTATTGATTACTACCAGTTGCATTAAAAAGCGCAACCTCCTAATCGTGGCACAGCTAATTGAGTCATTATTGCCCCAATGTTCAGCGAATGAACACCCTTGCCAGTGCCCGAATTCATGTTCACGACATACTGATTCATGAAATTAGGGAGCTAGGGAGCGAAATGAGATGCACTCTTTGTCATCGTAAAAAGCATTGGTGATGCACCGGAATTAAAATTCTTGACTGAAACCGAAAATGCTGATTTGAAATTAAGCTGTTTGGAATAAGTACACGGTATACTGTAAATTCTATTAACATTTTTCAAGAAATGACAATATGTTCTTCCTTTAATTGGTGTCACTTGACAATATTAAATAGGATTCAAAATTGTTTTAAAAATGACTTGAAAAACATGAAAAAATATAAAAAATAAATAGGATTTTTCACCCAAAGTTTTTTGTCTGTTTTCTCTTTCGGCACCAAAACTGAAAATAATATTTTATGGCATTTTTGGTGGCTGAAATTTCAGTGCATCTCTACAGATCATAAATATCTTCATAAGTTATTATTATTATTTTTTTTTTTACAACCCCTTTTCTCAAACCATGTTGACCTCATTGTCATCATCAAAGCTCACGCGGGGATGGAGCCTCCGGTCCCTGGTCCCACCATGGCACCTACCACAGCCCATGCCCCCATACCCCCACCTGTCCATGCTCCTCCCCCTCCGGTCCATGCTCTTCATCTTGCACATGCCCCTACGCCTACATTACAAGCCCCTCCCACTCATGCACATGCCCCTCCTCCCTCTGATCCTTCCCCTGTCCCTCCCCCGGCCCCTCCTCCTCCTACTCCTGTCCCGTCAACAGCCCCACCAGGCTCCCGACAGGCATCTGAGTCAGGTGTGTAAGTGCAAATGGGTTGAGAATAGAATATTAGTGTACTGCTAACTGCATACTTCACAGTATATACTGTCTGCTATTTTACTGCCTACTAGTATGCAGTATAATGATAAACATTTTAAACTGTAGTATGCTGCATTGTTGTCACATGACATAATAACGTTGCATGTTTAATTCAGCAAGCAACATCCAGTTTTCATCTGAAAATAAAGATAATGGTTATTTTGCATTTACTTTGCAAGTTCACTGTCTGTCTGTGTTTGTGTAATTTCCATCACAAGAATCCCAGGAAAAGCCTCTAGCTCCCCCACCTGTTAATGGAAGGAAAGGCAAGTGTGTGAGCATGTGAATTTCAGAGATGTTTTACAGTGTTTGTGTTGGAAAGATTTAGTGCCTCAGGGATTTTGAATATATTTGCTGCACATGGACATCTTATGGCTGTCATCAAAGATGCAGTGTATTTATACTATGGTTGTCAAGAAGCAAGCAAAATGTTATTGAATACATTTAGCAGATATTGTGGTTTTACACTCAGGCGTGCATATTGTTCAACTTTCAAGACATAAATTATTACTTAGTATTTGCTAAATAATTGATGATTATTATTTTTTGAAGCCACTGTACCCAGGTAGAGACTGAGTCATTCACCTGTAGATGGCGCAATGGTACTCCTTTTTACAAACTGAAATCAACAAGACTTCAACTATAATCAAAGAAATGTATTTTAGGAACAGTATTTTTTAAATCTCATCTTTATTGTATGATGGAGTTGTGTTAAGCAGGAGTATTGACTGCTTCTCCTTGTGTTGTAACTTTAGAGGTGACATGGGAGGACCAGCAGAAGAAAGCTTCTGGTATGACACAAGCTGTGGTCCTCATTAGCCCTAAGTATAGACTAGATCAACCCTTGTGTGCTTCTAAGGGATCTAGATTTTAGCTTTTCTGCTGTGTAGCCCCTCTTTTGCTGTTCTTTTTGCTGTGAAGTGTTGCATTATCTTTCTAGATGTGTTGCAACAACTTTATACGACACAACTACTAAAATACACAAAAGTGTGATGTGTGTTTTTGATATTTTTGAAACTTGTCATATTTAAAGTGGTATGGGATGTTGGCATACTAGGTAGTGGTGAGTCCTAATCATATTAGCTAATGGGTTCGTTCATATTGTTTGTATCGTTGAGTGTGTTCGAAAAGCAGATTTACTGATTTATTTGAGGCATCACAAAGGAGGGGAAATGCTGCATTTTATGACTATGCTCTTGATTACGTTACATATATTGCGTCAAATGTCATGTTGTTTATGCTTTCCACATGTCAGCCACCTCAGTTTTACTCCCAAAGTTCTCACAGATGAGTGATTAAACATTTTGCTGAATCATTAAAAAGAACTGATTCACAAGAACAGTTTTCAAAGTTTGCAAATTGGACATCAGTACTGCTGAGTTTTTGCAGTGAGAAGCAACAGTACCACTAATATATACTGTAATCCCATGACTGTCATTTAGATATGTGTAATAAGGTTCGTTCATGGAGGAGGGAAAGGAGGAAGCGGGAGGTGATGGATCCAACTCAAAAGGTATTTTATTTTACAAAAAACTACGCTTCCCAGCGGTAAACACTCTAGCACGCTTTCCAGCGGCACACTCAAACACAATGTTCATTCAAACAGTACTTTCTCGGGGTATGTGAAGCTCTCTCTCCCTCTCTGGGGTTTTGGGCTGCCTTTTATCTCCCCACCTCTCACTGTGGCGTTGGCATCCATCATGCGGTGGAGCCACTGGAGCGGGGCATGGTTCGAACAGAGGGTGAATGCCCATTCCATCAAACAGTAGCGGAGAGTGAGGACTGCCCAACTGATGGCTAAGCATTCCTTCTCTATGGTGCTGTATTTAGTCTCTCTCATAGAGAGCTTTCGACTAATGTACAGCACCGGGCGCTCCTTCCCATCCACCACCTGGGACATTACAGCACCCAGCCCCCTGTCCGATGAGTCCGTCTGCAAAACAAAAGCGAGAGAGAAGTTAGGGGAATGCAGAAGCAGCCCGCCACAAAGTGCAGCTTTTACCTGCATGAAAGCTTCTTGGCATGGCTCCATCCACTGGACCGGATCTGGAGCTCCCTTTTTAGTGAGATCAGTCAGTGGGCTGGTGATGTCTGAATAATTAGGCACAAAACTTTGATAATAGTCAGCCAGCCCCAGGAACTGTCTCACCTCCTTTTTGGTCTTGGGTCTTGGGCATGTCACAGTCGCTGCGGTTTTATCAATTTGGGGCCGCACTTGCACATGACCCAAGTGGATCCCCAGATACTGTACCTCCACCCATCCAATTGCGCACTTCTTGGGGTTTGCTGTGAGCCCCGCTCACCGCATTGACCTCAGAACTGCCCTCAGATGCTGCATGTGTCGCTGCCAATCATTACTGTAAATAATGATATCATCCAAATAAGCAGTGGCATACGCAGCATGCGGTCTGAGGACTCTGTCCATAAGACGCTGAAACGTAGCCAGGACCCCAAACAAACCGAATGGAAGAGTCAGAAATTGGTGTAACCCAAATGGTGTGGAGAAGGCAGTTTTCTCACGGGACATCGCCAGTAAGGGGATCTGCCAATAACCCTTTGTTAAATCCAGTGTTGAATAAAAGTGAGCCGTGCCCAACCGATCGAGCATTTCGTCAATACGAGGCATTGGATACGTGTCAAATTTCGACACTGCGTTGAATTTCCTATAATCCACACAGAACCAGACCGAGCCATCGCTCTTAGGCACCAGAAACACCGGGCTAGCCCAATCACTCTAGGATTCTTATATTACCCCCATATCGAGCATGGTCTTCAATTGTTCCCATATTACCTGTTTCTTGTGTTCAGGTAAGCGATATGGATGACTACGCACCACTACCCCGGGGGTTGTCTCAATGTGCTGTTTTATGAGATTAGTGCGGCCGAGGAGAGGCGAGAATACGTCAGAGATATTATTTTGCAACCTGGCAACCTCTGTACGTTGTGACGGCAAGAGGTGGTCTCCACAAGGGACCGGGGTGAATTGATTGGCTTTTAGATTCACCTCCGGTCCAAGCTCCTCCCTCTCCGGAACTACTGTCGCCAAGGAAATGGGTACCACCTCTCTCCGTGGTTTTAGTAGGTTGAGATGGTAAATCTGACGTGCCCTGCCTCTATCCTTACACACCACCTCATAATTGACTTCCCCAACTCGCCGTGTGACCTCAAAAGGCCCTTGCCACTTCGCAAGTAATTTTGAGCTCGATGTGGGCAGTAATACAAGTACTTTATCTCCCTGTGCAAACTCAAGCTCCCCTGTTAGACACCCAGGACTGATGTTCTTGCACCTGTAGCAAATTCTCCTGTGATAGTCGCCCCAGTGTGTGGAGTGTTGCTCTCCGGTCAAGAACGTATTGAATTTCATTTTTGCTTTGTGAAGGTCCCTCCTCCCAATTTTCCTTCATGATGTATAACACGCCATGGGGCTTACGCCCATATAATAATTCTAACGGGGAGAACCCCGTGGAGGCTTGCGGGACCCCTCGCACTGCAAATAACAGGTTCAAGCCTCTTATCTCAGTTCCGAGCATCTTCGTGCACGAGCTTACGAATCATATTCTTTAAGGTTTTATTAAATCATTCAACCAAGCTGTCCATTTGGTGATGGTACATGCTTGTCCAAATCGATTTAATACCCAATAATTCATACAGCTCACATAGTGTACGTGACATAAAAGCCCTGCCCTGATCAGTAAGGATTTCTTTAGGAATCCCCACTCAGGAGATAATTTTGAAGAGTGCCTCCGCAACACTACATGCTGTGGCCCAGGCCACACCTCCCCAGCCAGTGCTTCGCATATCCCACATCGATTCACTTTCTCACAGGACCCATCCACACACAACCCCTTCAATAATGAGCGAAAAGCCGGCCAATTGGTTCCCAAAATTACAGGATGGGTGAGGCGAGAACTAACCACCACCTCAATATTATGCTTTTGTCCCCTACATATTACGGTGATGGTCACTACAGGATAATCATGAATATCCCTGTGCACACACCTCACCTTTACCCGATTATTTGAATCCAATACCCCGTTTTGGACCAGGCTTTGATGGATGGAGGTTTGATTACAACCAGAATCCACCAAGGCTTGGTACGTACCCCCCTCTATACTCACGGGTATTTCATATGTCCGTGCTCGACTGTGGGGTGACAGGGACCCGGATCAAGGCCCACACCTCCATTACTGGGCACTGCTCACAGTCATGACCCGGCCCCCCACAACACCAGCAGACCGGCCCAAGCCTCCCACCCACACTCGTGGCTGCGAGCTCCTTCACTTCTTCCAGTTGCGACGACTCCATGCATGTGTAACGTATCCTCTTCCTCTAATTCCCGGGTTTCGGCACCAGTGTAATAAGGTTCGTTTGTGGAGGAGGGAAAGGAGGAAGCGGGAGGTGATGGATCCAACTCAAAAAGTTATTTTATTTGACAAAAACTCAAACTACGCTTTCCAGCAGTAAACACTTCAGCACACTTTCCAGCAGCACACACAAACACAATGTTCATTCAAACAGCACTCTCTCGGGGTGTGTGAAGCTCTCTCTGCCTCTCTAGGGTTTTGGGCTGCCTTTTATCTCCCCGCCTCTCACTGTGAACATAGAAGTCACAATTAGCAGCAATACATCTCAGATGAAAACCTTACCGCTTCCTCTCTCCCCAGACAAACGCTCAGCCACGCCCTCGCCCCCACAATATAAAATAGCAACTTCAAGTAAACTAGCTCGCAGGAATAACAGATAAGGGAAAATATTTTTATAGGCCTTGGTTTCGATAAAATCACTGCATTTAACTGGGTTGACACACAGCAAAAAGTTGCTTTTTGACCATACATTCAGAACATGACATCACAACATATATTATGGCTACAACTAACAATTATTTTGGGAATCGACTAATCTAATGATTATTGGAACGATTATTTGACTATTCTGGCGATTATTGCAATGATTAATCACTAGTTCTAAACCGACTATTCAACTTGTGCCCGACTTAAAAGGTTGTAGTAAACATGCTAACTAACAATAAAGAGGGCAAATCATCTTTTAAAAATACCTCTAAATGACATTCAATGATTTAAAGGGAAAAATACTTTTTTATTAAGTTTAATTCAGTAAAAAATGTACTGCAAAAAAAATGTATATTGTTATCAAGTGTTTTGGTCTTGTTTTCCATTTAAAATTGTCTAAAAATCCTTTAAACAAGATACATTTACTTTAGAAGCAACAAATTCACTAATTGAATATTAGTGTATTTTAGTGTATTTTGTATATAAGTGTATTTTTTTCACTTCTTCATACTTCTGCCAGTGCAGTAAAGTCAAAATATTTGTATATTCAAGATTTATTCTCTGAAAGCAAGTCTAAATATCTTATATGCTGCTTCTCAGGTTTTTAAGGATTTTTAGATATTTAAAAATATTAGAATTTTTTATATATCATATCAGTTTATCAAAGCAAGTTTTCATAACCCACTAGGTGCAGCTAATTTTTCTGGGTGGGCTGAAGTAGGATGAATCTCATCTAGTGTACACTGCAAGGTTTTATGTGTGAAAAGAGTGAGTAATATAAATATCATCGCTCAGTGTTTATGCATTTCATAGCTCAGCATCTTTCTCCTCCTCGTCTGAATGAAGATTCGAGTGGAAACGTTCAATTAAACTGCTAATTGTTCTTTGTCATCACCATGGCAACTTGAGGTAGAAGGAAGGTCACTTGATAAAGAAATTAACACGCTGTTATTGATGCTAAGACAAACAGTTCTTACTTTTATATTTAGAGCCTGTTTGTCATTTTGATACCATAACTTAATGAAGACAAAACTGTAGGATTCAGAGAATACTGTTCCCTATCTGTCACTCACTCGACGTTGTGTCGATGTAGTGACACTAGGGGTCACTCTTGGGAGCCCCAAACACCTCTGCTTTTTTGAAAATAGGCCAATGAGAATTGGCGAGTGGAATTTGCATGCCACTCCCTCGGACATACAGGTATAAAAGGAGCTGGTATGCAACCACTCAATCAGATTTTCTATTCGGAGCCGAGCGGTTCTATTCATTGAAGCTGAATTCATCTGCGAAGTTCATTCACCTCATCTGCTGGATTCTACGGCGCATTTCAGTGGCTTCTCCCCCTCTGCATCCGTAGAGTGCAGAGAACGTCCCTGGGCATTTCGGCAGAAACAAAAAATTTTCTTTCTAAAAGAGCAGCACACACGGAATGTCTTTTTAAAGATGCCTTTCCGTCTGTGTGTTATTCCTGGTTGCGGTCGATATCTCTTTGCTTCTGACGGCCACGATCGCTGTCTTTCGTGTCTGTCATCAGTGCTGAACTGTCTGAAGGTGTTCAGATGGAGAGCAGCAGTTCCACTGAAACTTTTTCAGAGGCTCCTGGGGCAGATGGCATCCTCAGTGGCGGCCACACCACTCGGGTTGATGCAAATGAGACCGCTTCAGCACTGGCTTCAGACTCGAGTCCCGAGATGGGCATGGCGTCGCGGAACACATCGCGTGGCCATCACGCCGATCAGTCGCCGCCTCTTCAGCCCTTGGACCGACCTTGCATTTCTACAGACAGGGGTTCCCCTAGAGCAGGTCTCCAGGCATGTCGTGATTACAACAGATGCCTCCAAGACAGGCTGGGGCACTGTATGCAACAGGCACACAGCCGCCGGCTCCTGGACTGGCCCGCAGCTGCGTTGGCACATCAACTGCCTAGAGTTGTTGGCAGTATTGCTTGCCCTGTGGAGGTTTCGGCCGTTGATCCAGGGCAAGCACGTGTTGGTCCAGACGGACAACATAGCATCTGTAGAGTACATCAACCGCCAAGGCGGTCTACGCTCCTATTGCATGTCACAACTTGCCCGCCGTCTCCTCCTCTGGAGTCAGCAGCGCTTCAAGTCGCTACGAGCCACTCACATCCCGGGCAACCTTAACACCGCAACAGACGCGCTGTCATGTCAGGTTACCCTCAGGGGAGAGAGAAGACTCCACCCTCAGGTGGTCCAGCTGATTTGGAGTCGATTCGGTCGAGCACAGGTAGACCTGTTTGCTTCCCGGGAATCCTCCCACTGCCCGCTTTGGTACACCCTGACCGAGGCACCCCTCGGCATAGATGCGCTGGCACACAGCTGGCCCCCTGGACTACGCAAATACGCGTTTCCCCCAGTAAGCCAACTTGCACAGACCCTGTGCAAGTTCAGGGAGATTGAGGAGCAGATCATCCTAGTAGCACCCTACTGGCCCACCCAGACGTGGTTCTCGGATATCACGCTCCTCGCGACAGCCCCCCCCCGGTGAATTCCCCTGATGAAGGACCTTCTTTCTCAGGGACAGGGCACCATCTGGCACCCACGACCAGACCTCTTTAATCTCCACGACTGGCCCATGGATGGGACGAGGAAGACCTAAGTGGCCTATGACCTGCAGTGGTAGACACGATCACTCAGGCTAGGGCTCCCTCTACGAGGCGACTGTATGCCTTGAAGTGGTGTCTGTTCGCTAAGTGGTGTTCTTCCCGACGCAAAGACCCCCAGAGATGTGCAGTTGGATCAGTGCTTTCCTTCTTGCAGGAGAAGCGGGAGGGGTGGCTGTCCCCCTCCACCCTGAAGGTGTATGTAGCCGCTATTTAGGCGCATCACAATGCAGTAGATGGTAAGTATTTGGGGAAGCACGACTTGATCATCAGGTTTCTGAGAGGCACTAGGAGGTTGAATCCCTCCAGACCGCGCCTCGTCCCCTCATGGGACCTCTCCGTAGTCCTTCGGGGTCTACAGGGAGCTCCCTTTGCGCCCTTGGAGTCAGCTGAGCTTAAGGCACTCTCTTTGAAGACTGCCCTCCTGACTGCGCTCACTTCCATCAAAAGAGTAGGGGACCTGCAGGCGTTCTCTGTCAGTGAATCGTGCCTGGAGTTCGGCCCGGGTTACTCTCATGTCATCCTGAGACCCCGACTGGGCTATGTGCCCAAGGTTCCCATGACTCCTTGTAGGGATCAGGTGGTGAACCTGCAAGTGCTGCCCCAGGAGGAGGCAGACCCAGCCTTGGCATTGCTGTGTCTGGTGCAAGCTTTACGCATCTATTTGGATCGCACGCAGAGCCTTAGAAGCTCCGAGCAGCTCTTTGTTTGCTTTGGTGGACAGCGGAAAGGAAGCGCTGTCTCCAAACAGAGGATCACCCACTGGGTCATCGACACCATCACGATGGCATATAAGGCTCAGGATGTGCCACCCCCTGCGGGGTTACGAGCCCACTCCACCAGGAGTGTGGCGGCCTCCTGGGCCTTGGCCAGTGGCACCTCTTTGGCAGACATCTGCAGAGCAGCGGGCTGGGCAACACCCAACACTTTTGCGAGGTTCTACAGTCTCCGGGTTGAGCTGGTCTCGTCCCGTGTATTGGCAGGAATGAGCATATTAAGTTCCGGGACAACTGGCCGGGTGTACCGCTTGCGCATAGCGCCTTCCCCCTCTCTAGAGGTGAAGACGTGCGCTCTTGACTCCCAGTCATTTTCACAGACTGTGATCCCTGGATGACTTTCCTCCTAAGCCCTGTGGCAGACGAGTTTGCAGAGAAACTCGCTGCCGACCCATTACATGTGCTAACTAAGCCCTGTACTGGGGTAGGTACTCCACATGTGCTGGTTCTCCGAAGGTGACCGCATGTGATATCTTCCGCAAAATCGTTTCCCTGTTGGTAAACTGTGTCTTCCTTGGGCAGAGGCCATGCTCTGTAGAAACTCCTCCCCCTTCGGGTAGGACCTACCATGGGACCTCTCCACATGACATACTTCCGACAAGACTCGGTAAGACCATGTGACGTATATTCCACTCAAAATACCCCTCCCCCCTTTTTTTGGGTGGGGTGTGGTCTCCGCGGTGTCTTCCTCTTGGGAGGGACAACCCCGACACAGACACTTATGGCTCCCAGTCAGTTAACAAATTCCACTCTTTTGGAGGGAAAAAAGGCCTCGGCTGGGCTAGCCTGTCCCTATAGTTGGGCAGTCGACTTGTTCCCAAAGGACCATTCGACGCTCAAAAGAGCGTTGGGGGAGGTTACATGACGGCCTGGTGCGCTGGCTACGAGGCATACAGTAGTCTTCCCGTCACACACCGCCAGTTCATGCAACACAGTTCAGCTAGTTGTGGCGTTTTGTAAAGGGACCCCTAGTGTCATTACATTGAAACAAAGTCGAGTGAGTGACAGATAGGGAACGTCCTGGTTACTTTCGTAACCTCCGTTCCCTGATGGAGGGAACGAGACGTTGTGTCCCTCTTGCCACAACGCTGAACTACCCGCTGAAATGGCCGGGACCTGGTCTCGGCTCCTCAGCACAAAACCTGAATGAGTGGTTGCATACCATACCCATATGTCTGGGGGAGTGGCATGCAAATTCCACTTGCCAATTCTCATTGGCCTTTTTTAAAAAAAGCAGAGGTGTTTGGGGCTCCCAAGAGTGACCCCTAGTGTCACTACATCAACACAACGTCTTGTTATCTCCATCAGGGAACGGAGGTTACGAAAGTAACCAGGACGTTTTTTATGCTGATATTATTGATTTCCAAAGTAAGTGCATGGGTACTGAACTCAAAGTAGCTACAGGAGAATGGAATAGGCTACATTTATCAGTAAATTTACCGCAATTGCATTACAGGTAAAAAAATTAATAATAAATAACATTTAATATGGGTTAAAAAAACAACCATTTCTTCGTGTCGAACATCTCTTTGTGCATGCTCTTCAAATGTAAAGATTAAGAATGGAGAGAAGAATTTGAACGATTCAACATGTGATGCAAAATAAACTACATTGTGCTGTCTAACACATTATTTTAGTGTTGCATCTAGTATGTAGTGGGGAAGACGGCATAGATGGTGACCTGTGTATGTAGTGTGAGTTTGTAAATTTGAGTTTTGCATTAATCTTTGCTTAAGTATTGATGCTGTGAATGTTTTTAAAGACTCAACAGTGTTGGATTTCTCTGATCTTTTGATGTTTGTTTCAGCATGGATTTATGAGTTTTTCTAAAATCCAAAACCCTTGTGTGTGTTTGTGTGTCCATCATAAAATTCTGTGTCGTGTGAGTTTAAACTGTCTTGTTTTCCTCTCATTTTGTGTTTCATTCATACATCAGCAGTAGAAACTGTGTCAGAGAATGGAGATGCAGGTACTGTATACAGAATGACTACTGTATGTCCAATATAAACTCATCTTTAACAGAGGTGTGTGCGCGCAACTCTACAGCCAGGAAACCTATATTTAAAGTGACAAAGTTTTGGTTCTGCACAGCAGTATATATACATTTCATAATATTTGGATGAGCTGCATTGTCAAGGCAATTTGGCATTTCATCAGCTTTGAATGTGAAAGCCACTCAGATTGTAAAGTTGGAACTCTCTGTGTTGTGAAAGGGTGTACTACTTGAGGTTCCCTATCTGTCACTCACTCGACATTGTGTCGATGTAGTGACACTAGGGGTCACTCTTGGGAGCCCGAGACACCTCTGGTCTTTGGTAAAAGGCCAATGAAAATTGGCGAGTGGTATTTGGATGCCACTCCCCCGGACATAAAAGGAGCTGGTATGCAACCACTCATTCAGATTTTCTTTTCGGAGCCAAACGGTCATGCTCATTGAGCTGAATACTACTGGTCATTCACCTCTGCTGGATCTGACAGCACATTTCAGTGGCTTCTCCCTCCTCTGCACTGGTGCACTGCAGAGAACGCCCCTGGGCGCTTCGGCAGAAAAACCAGAGAGTATATTTTCTGAAAGAGCTTTTCCTCCTCTAAAAGAGTATATATTTCTCTAAAAGAGCGGCACACACGGAACGTCTTTTTAAAGATGCGTCTTTCTAAAGATGCCTTTCCGATTGTGTGTTATTCCTGTTGCAGTCGTTATCTCTCAACTTCAGATGGTCATGATCGCTGTCTTTCGTGTCTGGGCGCTACCCATGCAGAGGCAGCGTTAGTGAATGGTTCATGTTCTCACTGCGAGAACATGACCATGGCAACGTTGCGGTCGCAGCTTGCTTTCGTATGAAAGCAAGCCACCCCCCAGCGGCTCCCCGCCTCGGTCCTTCTACCTACGGGTATGAGGCCAGCGCGGCTAGCACTGGGGGCGATTTGGGGACACCAATGGGATCATCTCCACTGGGTATCCCCCCGCGGACCTCCCATTCCCCAGCACACTTGTCTGCCCCAATCGGGCTTCCGGATGAGTTTGCCGGCTCGTCTCACAGAGAGTCTGGCTTCTTGTTTGGAGCCCGCAAAGATGATGAGCTCTCGAGCGCAGAATCAGAGAGCGGGCTTGTCCAGTCGGACGCAGAAGCCTCAGCTGGGTTTCCCCCTTCGGGGATGATTGCCCAGTCACAGGCCGATGCCGAAATGATGGACATGCTTCCCCGGGCGGCCGCGAGCGTCGGGTTAGAGTGGAACCCTCCACTCTCCCCTGAACCCTCACGGCTTGATGATTGGTTCCTGGGCTCGCAGCGCTGCTCAAAGCAGCCACACCCCGCTCAAATACCATTCTTCCCGGAAGTGCACGAGGAGCTGAAGAAGTCGTGGGAGGCACCTTTTAATGCCCTGCCCCGATTCCGCAGTTCCCCCGCTCTCACTACCCTCGATGGCGGGGTGGCCAGGGGCTATACGGCGATTCCCCCAGTGGATAAGGTGCTTGCGGTGCACCTATGCCCACAGAGCGCCGCCACCTGGCGTGGACACCCTAAGCTCCCGTCCAAGCCCTGTAGGCTCACGTCATCCCTGACGGCTAAAGCCTACAGCGCTGCTGGACAAGCCGCCTCTGCCCTGCATGCCATGGCTCTCCTGCAGGTCCACCAAGCCAAGGCGTTGAAAGAACTGCACGAGGGTAGTTCCGCCCCAGATTTGATGCAGGAACTGCGCTTGGCGACCGACCTCGATCTCCGAGCGACGAAGGTCACGGCGTGGTCTCTCGGGTGGACGATGGCCACACTAGTGGTCGAGGAGCGCCACCTTTGGCTCAACTTGGTTGAGATGGGCGAGGCCGACAAGACACGGTTCCTTGCTGCCCCCATTTCCCAGGCGGGCCTATTCAGCGACACCGTCGAGGACTTTGCCCAGCAGTTCTCGGCGGTGAAGCAGCAGACGGAGGCAATCCGACACATCCTGCCCCGGCGCGGCTCAAGATCCCGGACCCCGTCTGCCCAAGGGCGTCCCCCTGCGGTGAATGCACCGGCTCTCCCGCAGCCCGCCCCTTCAGCCCGGCGTGGAGCCCACCGCAGGAAGCAGACGCCACCCGTCTCACAGCCGGTGCCTAAGAACCCACAGAGGTCCTCAAAGCGCCCCTGAGATGGGCAACCCAGGGATGAGGGAACCCACTCACGTGAAGCTGGTAAAAAGACCACTCCATCCCCTGGTGGAGGGCCGCAAATATGCGTTTCCCCCAGTGAGCCTACTTGCACAGACCCTGTGCAAGGTCAGGGAGGATGAGGAGCAGGTCGTCCTGGTAGCACCCTACTGGCCCACCCAGACATGGTTCTTGGACCTCACGCTCCTCGTAACAGCTCCCCCCAGGTGAATTCCCCTGAGGATGGACCTTCTTTCTCAGGGATGGGGCACCCTCTGTCACCCGCGCCCAGACCTCTGGGATCTCCATGTCTGGCCCCTGGACGGGACGCAGAAGACCTAAGCAGTCTGGTAGACACGATCACTCAGGCTAGGGCCCCCTCTATGAGGTGCCTGAATGCCTTTAAGTGGTGTCTGTTCGCTAAGTGGTGTTCTTCCCGACGCGAAGACCCCCAGAGATGCGCAGTCGGATCAGTGCTTTCCTTCCTGCAGGAGAGGTTGGAAGGGAGGCTGTCCCCTTCCACCTTAAAGGTGTACGTTGCCGCCATAGCAGCACACCACGACGCAGTCGACGGTAAGTCCTTAGGGAAGCACGACCTGATCATCAGATTCCTAAGAGGTGCCAGGAGGCTGAATCCCTCCAGACCGCGCCTCGTTCCCTCATGGGACCTCTCTGTAGTTCTTCAGGGTCTACAGAGAGCCCCCTTTGAGCCTTTGCAGTCAGCCGAGCTTAAGGCACTCTCCTTGAAGACTGCCCTCCTGACTGCGCTCACTTCCATCAAGAGGGTAGGTGACCTGCAAGCATTCTCTGTCAGCGAAACGTGCCTGGAGTTTGGTCCGGGTTACTCTCACGTGATCCTGAGACCCCGACTGGGCTATGTGCCTAAGGTTCCCACCACCCCTTTTAGGGACCAGGTGGTGAACCTGCAAGCGCTGCCCCAGGAGGAGGCAGACCCAGCCCTGTTAGCACTGTGTCTGGTGCGCGCTTTACGCATCTATTCGGATTGCACACAGAGCTTTAGAATCTCTGAGCAGCTCTTTGTCTGATTTGGTGCACAGCGGAAAGGAATCGCTGTCTCCAAGCAGAGGATCACCCACTGGTTCATTGACGCCATAACTATGGCATATATCGCCCAGGACATGCCGCCCCCGGTAGGGCTACGAGCCCATTCTACCAGGGCTTCCTGGGCCCTGGCCAGGGGTGCCTCTCTAACAGACATTTGCAGAGCAGCGGGCTGGGCAACACCCAACACCTTTGCAAGGTTCTACAACCTCCGGGTGGAACCAGTTTTGTCCCAGGTAATGGCACGCAATACAAGTGTGTAAGCGCGGGATAGCCGGCCGGGTGTATCGCTTGCACATAGTGCCTTCCACCTCCTTTTGAGCTGAAGACGTGCGCCATTAATTCCCAGTAGTGTTCACAAGTTTGTTCCCTGGTTGACTTCCTCCAAGCCCTGTGGCAGTCGAGTTTTCAGAGAGATTCGCTGCCGGCCCAGTACACGCGCTAACTAAGAGTCCTGTTCTGGGGTAGGTGCTCCGCATGTGGCAGTTCCCTGTAAAGCTAACCCCATGCGATATATATCTTCCGCTAATTCGTTTCCCTGTTGGCAAACTGCATCTTCCTTGGGCAGAGCCTCTCTGCCCCAGTCTCCATGTTTGTAGTAACTCCTCCCCCATTGGGCAGGATCTACCTCGAAGACTCTCCACATGGTTGGAAAGACCATGTGACATATCCTTAAACTTAAATATCCCCCCCTCTCTTTGGGCGAGGTGTGGTCTCCGATGTGTCTTCCCCTTGGGAGGGACACCCCCGACTAGGCCTGGCGGCCCAGTCGGATAATCCCCCTTCTTTTTTGGGAGTGGAAAAAAGAGAAGGGGAAAAGAGGCCATGACTGGGTTAAGCCTGTCTCTATCTTTTGGGTAGTCGACTTGTCCCCAAAAAGGGCCGTTCGACACTCATAACTATGTTGGGGGAGGTTACGTGTCGACCTGGTGTGCTGGCTATGAGGCACACAGTAGTCTGCCCACCACACACCGCCAGTTCACGTAACACAGTTCAGCCAATTGTGGCGTTTCGTATAGGGACCCCTAGTGTCACTACATCGACACAACGTCGAGTGAGTGACAGATAGGGAACGTCATGGTTACTTGTGTAACCTCCGTTTCCTGATCGAGGGAACAAGACGTTGTGTCCCTCCTGCCACAACACTGAACTACCCGCTGAAATGGCCGGACCTTATATGTGCTCCTCAGCATAAAACCTGAATGAGTGGTTGCGTACCAGCTCCTTTTATACCCGTATGTCCGGGGGAGTGGCATGCAAATACCACTCGCCAATTGTCATTGGCCTTTTATCAAAGACCAGAGGTGTCTCGGGCTCCCAAGAGTGACCCCTAGTGTCACTACATCGACACAACGTCTCGTTCCCTCCATCAGGGAATGGAGGTTACACAAGTAACCATGACGTTTCCCTGTTACTACAGAACGTTTTCGAGAATATAATGGAACCCAAATAAAATTTATGAGAAAAGCTCCTTTACTCTGATTTTACACTGATTCATTTCCTTAAATGGTCAGTAAACTGTTTACCTGTAATATTCTGGGTTCAGTACAAGATAAGCTCAGTCGACAGCATTTGTGGCATTTTCCACAGAAAATAACTTTGACTTGTTCCTCCGTTTATTAAAAAAAGAGCAAAAATCGAGGTTGCAGTGATGCATTTTCAATGGAAGTGAATGGGTCCGATATTTGGAGGGTTTAAAGGCAGAAGTGTGAAGCTTATAAGTTTGGTAACATTTTAGTTTAGGGATCAGAAATTAGACAGTAATTCATTACTAATAATTACACTTGTAAGTGACTAGTTAGGGACTTGTTTGGCATTATAAAGTATTTATTAATCTTTTATTGGCTGATTTCTTATTCTTGCTTTATAGCCCATTTATATTTGATTTTGTCATAACAATGAATGTCTTAGCTAAAAACAAAATATATCAATAGCTAGTATGATGCAAAATACATACTTTATAGGTTCTCAGTACTCTGTGTGAATGTGCAGCTTATAAGTATGAAATACATGTAGAATTCATGTATTATTTCAATAAAGCAGGGAAGGTTAGGGTTAGGTTTAGGGTTAGGGGTTGGTGTAGGGTGCTTTTAGGACTCTAAATAAACACAATAAACATGTTGATGCCCTATACTGTATGGTAGTATTTAATTAGGGGTGAAAATAGCATCTAACACTATTTGCCCTTAGTGCAAAGAGGATGCTTTTTGTTGCTATTTACACTAAGCATCAAAAGTCTCTGCCTTCTGCATTTATTTTATACTTATAAGTTGCACATTCACATAGTGTAATGAGAACCAATAAGAACTTACTAGCTATTGGTATCTTTTGTTTTTACCTAATAAGTTAATTGTTAGAAAAAAAAAAAAAAAAAAAAAAAAATATATATATATATATATATATATATATATATATATATATATATATATATATATATATATATATATATGAGGCTATTAGGCAAGGGTAAATCAAATCAAGGAACAAATGCCTAATAAATATCTTATAATTCCAAACAAGACCGTAACTCATCCCTTACAAGTACAATTATTAGTCAGTAATTACTGTCTAATTTCTGATCCCTAAAATAAAGTGTTACCATAATTTTATAAAAGGTCTTACACTATTTCTTCTGTTCGTGCATTATTTGAGCTGTAAAGCTGTTGCTATTGTCATTTCTATGGTTGTTTTAGGGTTTTAAGTTATACAGCATTACGTTGTCATGGCAAAAAAGTTTTAAAAGTGGATATAACTTTACACAGAAAAGGTTAGTTAGTGATTTTATCACACTGAAATCATGTGGTAATCAACATAATGCCACTGATGCTGTTGATTGAGCTTAACTTGTACTGAACCCGGAATATTCCTTTTATGCCATTTTGTCATTTACATTTAGAGGTCCAAACACTGAAGGTTTTGATTTGTCAAAGCGCTACGGAGTTACATGGCAAAAAAATATTTGGGCATGACTCATATTAACTAATCAACCTACTGTATATCTTCTAAATGCAAAGTCCAACTTAACAAAAATCTATAAACTTCAACATAAAGATTTTTTGAGGATGCATGCCCAATTCCATTCATGCCCATAACAAAAAAAAATAAAAAAAAAATAAAAAGAAATAAAAAAAAATTAATTACTCCGCCCAACTGTTTAATCCAGGAAGTTGGAATCTTGCATGCATCTTCTTTGGTTCAATTGCTTACATATTCTTCAATATAAGTTTTTTCTAATAACAATGGAACCGTAAGGGCTAGAACAAAAATTTACTCTGAAGCCTACAGTGGCCCCAAATCATATGGTCATGTGGATTTCTGACATTTATTTATTTATTTATTTATTTATTTATTTTAATCTACTTTTTCAAACTCCTCCTAGCCGTTTGTCTGGTTTTCACCAAATTTGGTATGTATCATCTTATTCAATTAATTTAATAGTTTAGAAGGTATATGAGCCAATACTAGGTGCTAGGTGGCGCTAGAACTTAAGACATACCTAACTGTGCAACTGCGATCAAGCAAGTTTAAGTTTGCCACCAAAACAATTGTATCCACAGTGTCCGTAGGATCTTTTCTTTCCAATTTTGCAACTTTGGTGATGTTCTTCTCTCATGTACTTCGACCCCGATGGTCACTGCTTGCGGTTATGTCTATTTTTTCTTTTGGATTATAATGAATGACCTTTCACTGAACTACAAAAGTGAGCACATCACTGAGTAGAAGAAGAACAGTAAGGATTTTTCAAAAAGTTTACTTTTAACCATCCAAAATACTGATTGTTGAGCTACAGTTTCCTAATGTTGAACAATGCTGATCATCTAATTTTATTCTGCTTCAGAATGTATTATTGAACGATAGAGTAAACATCTGTGTAAGGTGTCTTGTGTGTGTTGCTTTGGAATTTATTGGATGTAGGCCTGTATTTGTATTAAAGGAATAGTTCACCCAAAAATGAAAATTTGCTGATAATTTACTCACCCTCAGGCCATCCAAGATGTATCTGAGTTTCTTTCTTCATCAAAACAGAATTTAAAACTTTTAGGATTTCATTTCAGGCCTCCTCCTCCTCTAAACAATGCAAGTGAATGTACTCCATTTTTTGACGGTCCAAAATGCATATTTAGGGTGCATCAAAATAATCCACACAACTCCAGGAGACTTTTTAACTACAAATGTTTGCTTCCGTACATCTCTGTGACGCGCGCTCATGAGAGGGATGACGTAAGCTTGTTGGTAAGGTCACACGTGGAGGAGGAGGCAGGAAACGTGTCATTGTTTACAAGAGAAACTTGCACAGAGCACAGACCAAGCGCCGTTCACAAACCAAAACAGTCCAAAACAATTTCAAAACAATATAAAATAAAATAAAAAATTATTTCCAAATAATAATAATAAAAAAACAATGTAAAAAATGACGTGCTTCCTGACTCCTCTTCCACATGATGCGTGACCTTACCAAAGAGCTTACATCATCCCTCTCATGAGCGCGCGTCACAGAGATGTACAGAAGTGAACATTTGTAGTTAAAAAGTATATAAGTATTGTTTTGTTTCTCAAAATAATCAATCGTTTGCATTCAGAAGAACTTTATTTGTCGACTGGAGTCGTGTGGATTATTTTGATGCACCCTAAATATGCATTTTGGACCGTCAAAAAATGGAGTACATTCACTTGCATTGTTTAGAGGAGGATGCCTGAAATGAAATCCTAAAAATCTTAAATTCTGTTTTGATGAAGAAAGAAACTCAGATACATCTTGGATGGCCTGAGGTTGAGTAAATTATAAGCAAATTTTCATTTTTGGGTGAACTATTCCTTTAAAGAGCAATATTTAAACTATCAAGATCTATAGCAGTGTGTGCTGCATTTCATTACATCTAAACCCTGTCTTGTCTTTCCACACAGGTACTTTGAAGGATCCTTCAAAGGTATGTGTGTTTATCTTATTGCTTTGTTATTGAGTTTATTTCTTGTTTTCCAATGGTTTCTGTCCCTCTACAGTGAAGTAATTGTAATAACCTCAATGTTGTGGAACAGAGGAGGAGCTGTTTTTTTTTTTTTTTACAATAGCTTTTGTAATGCTTGCTTATAAGAAGCTTACATAAATCTATAGTGATGCTGTGGAGAGAAATCGTAAAATGTTGGTTTACCTGTTTAGGCAATATTTTGAGCAAATATACAAATGTGTCGTATGTCAGATGTTGATGTTTTTCAAAAATGTTACTGCAAGTCATTAATTTTGTTGTGTCCGACTTGAAATGAACCAGTTTGTATTTGTAATCGTTTATCAAAATGTAATTTCTTGTTCCACACTGGAGTCACCTAACATCAATGTAATAATAAGGGCCTGTCTAAGGATGTGTCAGTGTACACATGCATCAGACGGACACTTCTGGAGCCTCACTTTGGTTGCTTCTTGTCATAAACAACATTTTTATGTCACTGTGTCAAGTTAAACATAG
Source organism: Myxocyprinus asiaticus (assembly GCF_019703515.2). Taxonomy (NCBI): domain Eukaryota; kingdom Metazoa; phylum Chordata; class Actinopteri; order Cypriniformes; family Catostomidae; genus Myxocyprinus; species Myxocyprinus asiaticus. Next base: position 37,479,434 of record NC_059373.1, read on the forward strand.
TTCGAAACTTAGAAAAACACATCTCGAGATCCCTGCATTTGGAATTGTGCTCTGTCCAGCTGTGTTTGAAGAACGCATCCTCATCTGGTGCTGTCGCTAGTGTCAAGCAAGCCTGTGTGTGATTTGTTCTCTGTACTGCTGCGTGTTGCCTATACAGCTGGAGTTTCAATTACTGCCCTCTGCTGAAAACGTCCTGGTTACTTTCGTAACCTCCGTTCCCTGATGGAGGGAACGAGACGTTGTGTCGATGTAGTGACACTAGGGGTCACTCTTGGGAGCCCCAAACACCTCTGCTTTTTGAAAAAAGGCCAATGGGAATTGGCGAGTGGTATTTGCATGCCACTCCCCCGGACATACGGGTATAAAAGGAGCTGGTATACAACCACTCATTCAGGTTTTGTGCTGAGGAGCCGAGACAAGAACCCGGACATTTCAGCGGGTAGTTCAGTGATGTGGCAAGAGGGACACAACGTCTCATTCCCTCCATCAGGGAATGGAGGTTACGAATGTAACCAGGATGTTCCCTATCTGTTACTCACTCGACATCCCTCGCCCCTGGGTTGCCCGTCTCAGGGGTGCTTCGAAGCCTTCCTAGGGTTCTTGGTGGCCGGCTGTGAGACAGGTGGTGTCTGCTTCCTGTGGTGGGCTCCACAGCGGGGCCGGGCCGTGGGGGCGGGCTGTGCCGGAGCTGGTGCTGTTGCTGCAGGAGGACGAGCTGACGGGGTGCGTGGTCTTGAGCCGCGCCGGGGCAGGATGTGTTGATGGCCTCCGTCTGCTGCTTCACCGCCAAGAACTGCTGGGCAAAGTCCTCGAAGGTGTTGCCGAACAGGCCAACCTGGGAGATGGTGGCGTCAAGGAACCGTGCCTTATCAGCCTCTCTCATGTCGACCAGGTTGAGCCAAAGGTGGTGTTCCTGGACCACCAGGGTGGACATCGCCTGCCCGAGAGACTACGCCATGACCTTCGTCGCACGGAGGGCGAGGTCGGTCACCGAGCGCAGTTCCTGCATCAATCCCAGGTCAGAACTACCCTCGTGCAGCTCTTTTAGCGCCTTGGCTTGGTGTACCTGCAGGAGAGCCATGGCATGCAGGGCGGAGGTGGCTTGTCCAGCGGCAACGTAGGCCTTAGCCATCAGAGATGACATAAACCTACAGGCCCTGGATAGGAGCTTCGGGCACCCACGCCAGGTGGTTGCGCTCTGCGGGCACAAGTGCACCGCGAGCACCTTATCCACCTGGGGGAATCACCGAATACCATTTGGCCACCCCACCATCCAGGGTAGTGAGAGCAGGGGAGCTGAAAGATCGGGACCAGGTGGTAAAAGATGCCCCCCACGATCTTGTCAGTTCCTCATGCACTTCCGGGAAGAAAGGAACTAGGGCGGGGCGCAGCCGTGAGCGGCGCTCTGGGCCCAGGAACCAATCATTGAGCCGCAAGGGTTCAGGAGAGAGTGGAGGGTTCCACTCTAGCCCGACGCTCGTGGCTGCCCGGGAAAGCATGTCCGTCATCTCCGCGTCTGCCTGAGACTGGGTGACCATGCCCGAAGGGGGAAGCCCAGCCGAAGCCTCCACTTCAGAGTGGATGAGCCCACTCTCCAATGTTGCGCTTGATAACTCATCATCTTCCCGGGCCCCGAATAAGAGGTCGAACTTGCCCTGAGACGAGCCGGCGGTCTCATCCGAGAGCCCGACCGGGGCAAGCGAGCATGCTGAGGATTGGGAGGTCCATGGGGGGTTACCTGGCGGAAGTGGTCCCATTGGAGTCCCCAAATCGCCCCCAGTGCTAACCGACGCGGCCTCATACCCGTAGGTAGAAGGACCGAGGCGGGGAGCCGCTGGGGTGGCTTGCTTTCTTACGAAGGCAAGCTGCGACCGCAATGTTGCCATGGTCATGTTCTCGCAATGAGGACAAGACCCATCCATGAATGAAGTCTCCACGTGGGCAGCACCCAAACATGTCAGACAGCGATCGTGGCCATCAGAAGCAGAGAGGTAATGACCGTAACCAGGAATAACACACAAACAGAAAGGCATTTTAAAAAGATGTACCGTGTGTGCCGCTCTTTTAGAGTTTGAAAATATACTCTTTTTGATGTTCTGAAGTGCCCAGGGGTGATCTCTGCACTCCACGGGTGCAGAGGGGGAGAAGCCACTGAAATGCACCGTAAGATCCAGCAGATGAGGTGAATGAACTCGGCGGGTGAATTCAGCTCAATGAATAGAACCGCTCGGCTCTGAAGAGAAAATCTGAATGAGTGGTTGCATACCAGCTCCTTTTATACCCTTATGTCCAGTGGAGTGGCATGCAAATTCCACTCGCCAATTCCCATTGGCCATTTTTCAAAAAGCAGAGGTGTTTGGGGCTCCCAAGATTGACCCCTAGTGTCACTACAAAGACACAACGTCGAGTGAGTGACAGATAGGGAACAGGTTGTACTTCAAGCTTGAATCGCTCCGATGGTAGGAATATCCGCTATTGAGAAGAACGGGACTTCCGGTTAGGTAATGTGGTGTTAAGATGCACGGTGCCTGTGCTCTGCGTTATTTCGTGTTATCTTTTCACAATACACCCTATTTTAACGTCATAAGAAGCTATCTTATTTTTGTTGTAACTCATTCGCTGAGTCTTCAATTCAAATTGATGGTAAGCAGCATACTCAAGCTCAATACTCTCAGGCCATGAAAGCAGTAAAATGGCAGATACCAAGTCTGAATCCACACCTCTGACAATCGGGTCTCTAATCAAAGAACTAGACAAATTCAGAGAGGAAATGACTGAAGAGTCCGTCACTTTGTTAAACAGCTCCTTGGAACCAATTAGATCTTCCATCGACTCAATTGGTGCAACTTTGGAAACTCAAGCATCCACCATTAGCAAGATGGAAACAAGCCTCTCTGACCACAGTGATCGAATAACACAGCTAGAGTATGATGTAAATGCTCTGCAGTTAAAACTTGCATGTGTGGAAGAGAAAAATGTGGTGCTTAAAGCTAATGTGGAGGACCTGGTATCACACTCGAAATGTCAGAACATTCAGGTGTTGGGCCTGTCTGAGGGCATTGAATGGAAGAGCACAAGGGATTTTATGTCTAACCTGTTCATCGAATTACTCGGTGACTTTCTCTCTGAAAAACCCGAGTTGGATTGTGCCCATCACTGCCTGAAGCCCAAACACTGACCTGAGGAAAATCCACGTCCACTTATCATCAGATTCCACCGATACATTGTGAAAGAGACGGTCTTAAAATGGGCTAAAACCCAAAAGGACATTTCCTACAATGGCCATAAAATCAAGTTGTACAAGGACTCCAGCACAGCATTAGCGAGGAAGCGTGCGGCTTTCAACAAAATCAAGAGTGCTTTCTACAAGCAATGTGTGGTTTGGTATGCTTTACTCTGCTCGCCTTCGAGTCAGCTATAATGGGACAGAGCAGTTTTTCGACTACCCCAAGGCAGCGGAGACATTCTACTGTCAGAACTTTCCTAAGCAGAAAACGGACTAATGTTGCTGCACCTTTGAATTGAAAGACGTTGTATGTAGAAATCATCAGATAAGAATCTTCGTAACTTAATTTAACGGTTGTTCAGAGATTGTATTTTGAATAATTATTAATCGCTCTACATACGCATCTTGACTGTTACATGGATATTTCAGACCCTCCCCCTTTTTCTCCCAAAATCCTTTTTTAAGTAATTTGAGGCCATTATATTGTCTTACATTTGGGCTGGTAAGCCCCCACGGGTGCGAAATGCAACTCTTCAGAGGACCAAACAAGATGGAGACCTTGCTCTTCAGGGCTCCAGACTGTGACTAAAAATAATTGATTGTGACAATAATGTAAAATCTATTCGCCACTGGCGACAGTGTTGTTGTGTGCGTTCATATGCGGTTTCATCAGATATCATCTTGTAAGTTATTGAATATATTTTTAGAACGTGCACCACCAGTGTGTCTCGCGCTGCTTTTCACCCCTTCTGTTTCTGACGAGCTCGCTGCACCGCACGCAACAACAAACCCAGCACGAAAGAGTCATGAACAAATTACTCTTTTGAACCGGATCTTTTTCATGAATCACCTGAAAAGAACTGAGGGTTTGAACTCAGGAGCTCAGGTTAACAGTTTGAATCAGATTCACTTTCTCATTTCAGCCATCAGTGAGCTCACATCTGGGAGCAAAATAAGAGTCCCATGTGTATTTCGGGTTTCTTTATAATTAAAAGTCCTGTATTGTGTACCACTTTTTTCTTCTTCTGGTAACATGGTGGGCTGGGAGGGTGTAACACAGACTCAGAAGAACTAAGGTTTAGATCCATGTGCGGTTTATTAATAAAAGTGCAAATCATAAACAGACAAGCACGGTAAATCTCCAGCAATGGAACAGCATAGACAGATCAGAGATGTGGTCATAAACAGGTGAGGTTCAGGGCATCCAGTTAAACAGACATAATCAAAACAAGACTTCGCAAAGAGTTGAGTTAGTGTAGTGCTTAAATAGTCATCGGAACTGGGAACAGGTGTGGGAGTAATCAGTCCAGGTAGGCATGCTGTGAAGTGTAGTTCCTGAAGCTTTCAGAACTCGAGTGAGAGAGATCTCTGGTGGTGAGTGGAGGAAGTCCTTGAGTTTGTGAGAGGCTCCTGACACTAAGAGGTATTCGACGCCGGGGTCTTCCACGGGGTCGAGGGGCAGGTCTTTCTGGATGTGTCCTGTGGAACTCAGTGGTGAGTGTGGGGTCAAGAATATCATCAGCATTGACCCAGGACCACTCTTCCGGACCATACCCCTCCCAGTCAACCAAGTACTGAAGAGAGCGACCTCGATGTCTGGAGTCTAGGAGTTCTCGGACCAGATAGGCCTCCTCGCCATCCATGATAATGGGCGGGGGTTTAGGATCATCTATCTCCTCCTCCTCCCTCGGGCCACCAGCGGGTTTGAGCAGTGAAACATGAAAGGTGGGAGAAATGCGATAGTTAGAGGGTAGTTGGAGGCGATAAGATACTGGAGTGATCTGTCTTAGAATTTTGAAAGGTCCCACATACCTGGGGCTGAGTTTCCCACATGGTAGATGGAGGCGTAGATCACGTGTTGAGAGCCAAACCCATTTACCTGGTGTGTAGGTGGGATTGGGGCATCGATGACGACCGGCCTGTTCCTTCTGTCTCCTAACTGCCCTTTGGAGATGGATTTGAGCTTGGTCCCACACCTCCTCGCTCTGCCATAGCCAGTCGTTGATGGCCGGTAGCTCTGTGGGTTCTCCTGACCAGGGGAATAGAGGGGTTTGAAAGCCCAGCACACATTGATAGGGAGTCATGCCCGTGGACGATTTCAGAAGAGAGTTCTCGGCATACTCTGCCCACAGCAGGTACCGGCTCCAGTCAGCTTGGTTCTGGTGACAATACATTCTCAGAAAGTGAGTGATCTCCTGGTTTAAGTGTTTGGTCTGGCCATTCGATTGTGGATGGTATGCTGACGTGAGGCTTATGTTAAAGTTGAGTTGTTGAAAGAAAGCCTTCCAGACCTGAGATGTAAACCATGGACCCCTGTCGGAGACGATGTCATCAGGCAATCCGTAGAAGCGAAACACCTGATGCAGAAGATGATCCACGGTCTCGAAGGCTGTGGGCAGCTTAGGCAGAGAGATTATACAACATGCTTTGGAGAACCGATCAATAACAGTTAGAATGACTGTATTACCTTGGGAGACAGGGAGATCTGTGAAGTCGATGGCATTATGAGACCAAGGTAGATGGGGAATAGGCAGAGGTTGGAGGAGTCCTGCAGGAAATTGCCTGTAGGACTTGTTAGTTGCACAGGTGGGACAGTTGTTGACGTAGGAGATGGTCTCAGCCTGCATAATGTTCCACAAGAAATGATTCCGAAGCAGTTGAAGTGTGGCTGCGATACCTGGGTGTCTGGAACTGGTGGTGGAATGAACCCATTGTAAGGTCCTCTCCCGAAGGAGCTGTGGTACATAGGTCTTATCAGGAGGACAGTCAGGGGGAATTGGGTCCTGAATCTGAGCTTGGGCAATCTCGGTCATGATATCCCACTGGACAGGAGCCAGGATTAGTGACATGGGAATGATGGGTTCCGAAGTCTGGACCTGGGTATCAGACTCAAACTGATGAGAGAGTGCATCGGCCTTGGAATTCTATGTACCAGGACAATATATAATGGTGAAATTGAAATGGGTAAAGAACAAAGCCCAACTTGCTTGCCTTGGATTCAGTCTTTTAAGTATTCGAGGTTTCGATGGTCAGTAAGCACAAGGAAAGGGTGTCTTGCCCCCTCCAGCCAATGTCGCCATTCCTCGAGAGCTGCTTTCATAGCCAGTAATTCCCGGTTTCCCACATCATAGTTTCGTTCTGCAGGAGATAACTTACAAGAGAAATAAGCACAAGGATGAAGTTTAGGAGGCGTACCATGTCGCTGTGAGAGTATGGCACCGATTCCAGAGTTGGAAGCATCTACTTCCACTGTGAACGGGGTATTGGGGTCAGGATGATGCAGAATGGGAGTGGAGGTGAAGCGAAACTTCAAGTTCTTCAAGGCCTGGAGGGTTGTTGTAGACTAACACAGCTTGGTGCCCCCTCCCCTTATCATAGATGTCAGTGGGGCAGTGCCTGAACTGAAACCCCTGATGAAGCGCCTGTAGAAACTGGTGAATCCTAGGAAGCATTGCAACCAATTTAATACTGCACGTACCTTGATGTCGTCCATGGCAACCCCCTCTGAGCTGATGACGTAGCCTAGGAATGACACAGAAGTTTGATGGAATTCACATTTCTCGGCTTTGGCTTAGAGTTGGTGGTGGATTAGATGCTGAAGGACAGCTCTGACATGGGTGATGTGTTCCTCCGGGAGTTCGAGTAAATGAGGATATCGTCAATGTCACAATTACCCACTGGTTCAGCATATCTCTGAACACATCATTTATGATTGACTGCAACACTGAAGGACTATTAGCCAATCCGAAAGGCATGACTAGATATTTGTAGTGGCCACTGCTGGTGGAGAATGCTGTCTTCCATTCGTCCCCCTCCCGGATGTGTATGAGGTTGTAGGTGCTGCGAAGATCGAGCTTGGTGAAGTACCGTGCGGTACGTAACTATTCAAGTGCTGCTGGAACCAGAGGTAAAGGATAACGAAACTTTACCATTATGTCGTTGAGAGCGCAGTAATCGATGCATGGACAGAGCCCACCATCCCTCTTGCCAACGAAGAAGAACCCAGCTGCCGCGGGTAAGGTAGATGGTCGGATGAAGCCCTTTGCCAGTTCCTCCTCAATGTAGTTTTTCATAGCCTCAGACTCAGGTTCAGACAAAGGAAAAATCCTCCCTCATGGCAGTGAAGTGCTGGGCAGCAGTTCAATATCACAGTCACTGGAATTGTGTGGAGGGAGTTGAGAAGCCTTGGCCTTACTAAAGGCTTCGATGAGGTCATCATACTCAGAGGGTAGGTTGAGCTCTGATGTGAAGTCCTCCGTGACAGTAGTGGTTCCGATGGTAACAGGTGAAATCGGATTAAGACAGGTGGTGAAACAGGTTGCGTCCCACCAGGAAATTTGCCCCTCATGCCAAGAGATTTGTGGGTTATGTTGTTGAAGCCATGGTAATCCAAGTATTACAGGGTTGAGTGGCGACTGAATGACGAAGAGGTGTGTCCTCTCTGTGTGAATCGTGCCAACTTGGAGAGTGATGTCTGTAGTGGTGTGATGAATGTGGCCGGTCCCCAGAGGGTGTCCATCTAACGCTGCCATTGCCAAATGAGATTCACAGGGGATAAGTGGTATCTCGAACCTCTTGGCTAACCCTTCATCAATAAAATTGCCTGCGGCACCAGAATCAATCATGGCTTGAGTAGTAATAATATTCTGAAAACCCATTATAGTGACAGGCACCTTAATATACGAAGAAGAGAACAGTGGAGTCATGACGTTACTCACCGCCGGTTTAGATGATTGGGTTGGCCATAATGGACAGGTAGCTCGAAGATGTCCGGCCTGACTGCAATACAAACAGAGACGTTGCTTAATGCAGCTTTCTCTCTCCTCCGTCATCAGATGAGCGTACCCGATCTGCATGGATTCTATTTCACCTGTGTTGAATGTGGTCTGTGCAGTGACAGTAGGGGAGAAGAATGGCAAGATCAATAAACTGGTCCCTCATCACGGCATGCCAGCTCAGATTGAAGCGCCGGGTTGAGTCCTCTTCAGAACAGTAGTTTGAGTGTGTCCTCTACCCACACTGTCTGAGCAGCGAGATTGTGAAATGAAAGCAGAAACTCGGCAGCGGTGTCTTTCCCCTGAAGGAGTGAGAGTAACAGCTCGCCAGCGTTCCTTCCTCCCTCTGGGTGCTCGAACACTTCTCGGAAGCGCTGGAGGAAATTATTGAAAGTGGTGAACCTCGCCCCTTCATTAGACCATATGGCGGTAGCCCAGTCCAGAGCCCTTCCAGTCAACAAGGAGCAAACAAAAGAGATGTGACTGTCCTCAGTGGGATATAGCATGGGTTGTTGCTTCACAAACATCGAACATTGCATCAAAAATCCATTGCACTTAGATGATGTTCCATTAAACTTTTCCAGGAAAGCAAGTTGTGGGTTGGTAGTGAAGGTGTTTGGAGAGGAAGGGTCATTTACCGGAGTGGGTTGAGATGCCTGTGGTGGTTGTTCCGGAGCTGGAATGTGGAGGTTTTGTAAAGCCTTTACTAATTCCTCTGTTAAAGTAGTCAGCCGGGTGAGCTGTTGCTGATGAACCACCAACACATTTGCTTGAGCGGAAACCTCAGTAGACAATTGAAGGAGCGCTGCTGGATCTGTAGTTGGCGAAGTCTTCTGTAACACAGACTCCGCAGGACTGAGGTTTAGATCCATGTGCGGTTTATTAGTAAAAGTGCAAATCATAAACAGACAGGCAGGGTCAATCTCCAGCAATGGAACAGCGTGTAGACAGATCAGAGACGTGGTCATAAACAGGCAAGGTTCAGGGCAGGCAGCAAACAATCAAAGTAGAAATCCAGGTAAACAGACTTAATCAAAGGCAGGCAGCAGAGACTCAAACGATGGGTAAACAGGCAGGAATCAAACACAGGCAGTAACAACAGTATAAATGCTCAGAAATGTCAGCTAGGCAAAACAAGACTTCGCAAAGAGTTGAATTAGTGTAGTGCTTAAATAGTCATCGGAACTGGGAACAGGTGTGGGAGTAATCAGTCCAGGTAGGCATGCTGGGAAGTGTTGTTCCTGAAGCTCTTAGAACTCGGGTGAGAGAGACCTCTGGTGGTGAGTGGAGGAAGTCCTTGAGTTCATGACAGAGGGGTAGATAGGGATGTTCTGTTTGTATACTTGCAAAATTATGTAAATGAAAATATGCATAAGTAAAAATTGAAAATTGCAAACTAATTTTGAAATCTGCTTAATAAAAACTATTATATAAAAAACATGATTAATTGCGCTAATTATTTTACGCATCATTTTTTATATAATTAATCACACTGAATTAACATGTTAAATCAACAGCCCTAGTAATAATAATAGTTAAGGCAATAATAGTAAATAATGATACATTTGAAAAACATATTTAGATGTAGGTGGTGTGGTGTTTCTCCACAATCCACTGCAAACACATTCAGATCTTCCATTCTGGAATTTCATGATTCAATCAAATCTGGATGGATAAAAGTCCTGCCCTACATCTTCACTTTACATCACTTTATAGAAGCAAAATGGGTTGCAAATGCTGTTTCATGTTTACTTTAATATTTAAAATTCGAGCAGGATTTTTAAACAAAGAGATTTTGATGTGAGCATAGCTATGTGATCAGACATGGCAAATTTAGGAGCCAAACAAAATTTCTTATCACGGGACGCTTTAATGGTCATAAGTGGTTAGGAAAAAAAAAACATGGATTAACAATGACAACATAGGATTTATAATTTGTTGCTTTATACACTCGCACTTGGTTAGGACACAGTGTAAGAGCCGTAACTTCAGAGACTGTCTAAAGATCTGGCAAGCTGTTTTTTGTGGTTACATAAAGCGTCAAGTATCTGTCAAGACTGTGTTCTTGAGACGCTGCTGAAATGTACCATCACGACTGATGTTCTGGGTACTAGAGATGGAAGAGAGGCTGAGTACTGTGAATCCTACCATTATATAATGTGCTGTTCTCACACAGTGAAGGCATGCAGGTCCTGTTTGCCATAATTCTTTCATATGTCAAACAGCTTACCTGCGAGTTTGTCCTGTTTCCTCTTTTGTGCAGTGACACCAGTTATATAAAAGCTGTTTGGGATAGACTTGTTAAGTTTATTGTAATTTATGAGAGCAGTTTGTGTGTTCTGGACTATGACACCTTTGTGGCTCCTCTAAACATTTTCAGTTATTAGTTCTGTTCCAAAACTTAGTGAGCTCCCTTCTTAGACAGCATTCTTTGGAACGGAGCTATTATGACAGCGGCAAGTTGTCTGTCTGATGCTAAATCTAAAGGGAAAATGAAATATTTTTAGTTATTGTTACTTCTGGTTGGAACAAAATTTTATTGTAATAATCTGCATTGCTTTTTTTTTTTGTTCTCGCAGCGTGGAATAGACAGTCTCTCTATGAGGTCATCGGACAGTGATGTGAGTGACGTGTCCGCTATGTCGAGTGCATCTCGTCTTAGCAGCACGAGTTACATGTCTGTCCAATCAGAAAGAACGCGTGCCAACCGCAGAATCAGGTAGGCACACACTAAACCCCTGAAACCCATAGATTCATCCTCATGGGTAAAACCCTCTGAGCACTTTACCAAAGTTCAAAGTGTGCTTCCGGTGAGTTCATGTTTGGCTCAAGCTGTTTACCATGTGAACCAAACCACTGAACTCTTAATTGTGCCGAGAGTGTGTTTACCAATGGCTGAAATGACAACAGATGGTCACATAGTGGCCCTAAAACATATGTGGACAGTAAGCCACACTTAAAAATGTATGGATGTCTTTGCATTAGATGACAGCACATAAAACCAAGCAGCAAGTGTTTGAAAGAAAGAGTTTTTTTAAGCAAACATTTCACAAAAATAAGTTTTGGTCACTCTGGTTGGTAAACTTCAGTTAAACATGCCCATAATTCATCTGTGTGATCTTGAGGGGAACTGATTTCATACAAAAATCACCTTGGTGAAAAAGTCATATGCAACTTGCTTTAATATTTTATTTAATATAATGATATTCTGACAGTTTTTAACTGTGGGCACTTAACAGAAACAGGAAGACACAAGTCTGAGCCTCATGTCTCAAGATCTCATGTCCTAAATTGCCATAAACATGACTACACCTTAATTTTTGGAATTGATAACTAGTTAAACTTTCACCTAAAGTTAAATACTTTCATACTGTTATTTTGTTGCTTTCTTATGGATTCCTTTAATTTTCATCATCTTAATATCTGCCGAGCTCATGGCTGTATCTTCTTTGTCTTTTCTATCCTGCATGCCTCCTTTCATGATGTCATGGCATGGTTTATGTGTATTTGTGTGACTGCCTGCCTGTCCATGGGCACATCTGTGTATGCTCAGCCATGTGGAAGCCCTTAATAGTCAGGGTGAGGAGGGGACTGTAGTGGTGGAAGAGCAGGTGGAAGCAGTGAAAGGAAGTGCTCTAGGGGCAGGACAGGAAGGGGAGGCAGGTGAGGCTGTCGAGAACCCAGAGCAGGAAGAAGAGGAGGAACCTAAGAGGTTAGCTATAGAGAACAGCATCTCGTAACACTGACTAGTGACCTCCAGCTAAAGTCCATGGCCTAGTGTCCTCCAACTAATGTCCTCTAGTAGGTGTCCTCGAACCAGTGTCCTCTAACTACAGTCAATCACTTAGTGTCCCCATCTAGTGTCCTCTGTCAAGGGTCAACCAACTAGTGTCCTCCAACTAGAGTCCATCACCTAGTGTCCTCTAGCTTGTGTCCTCCAACTTGTGTCCTCCAGCTAGATTCCATCGCCTAGTGTCCTCTAGCTTGTGTCCTCCAATTAGTGTCCTCCAGCTACAATCCATTGCCTAGTGTCCTCTAGCTTGTGTCCTCCAATTAATGTCTTCCAGCTAGAGTCCATCGCCTAGTGTCCTCTAGCTTGTGTCCTCCAACCAGAGTACACCAACTAGTTTGCTCTAGCTTGTGTCCTCCAAAAAGAGTACGTCAGCTAGTGTTCTCAAACTAGTTTCCTCTAACTACAGTCCATGACTTAGTGTCCCCATCTAGTGTCCCCTAGCAAGGGTCCTCCAACTAATGTCTTCCAGCTAGTGTCTTTCAACTAATGTCCTCTACCTTGTGTCCACCAACTAGTGTCTTCTAACTAGTGTGCTCTAGCTTGTGTCATCCAACTAGTGTCCTCAAGTTAGGGTCCTCCAACTACTGTCTTCCAGCTAGTGTATTTTAACTAATGTCCTCTAGCTAGTGTCCTACAACTAGTGTACAGAGGCCATCGCCTAGTGTACTTCAGCTAGTGTCATCCAGCTAATGTCCTCTAGATTGTGTCCTCCAACGAGAGTACACCAATTAATGTCATCCAACTAGTGTGCTCTTGCTTGTGTCCTCCAACTAGAGTCCATCAACTAGAGTCCTCCAGCTGGTACACTACAACTAATGTCCTCTAACTAGTGTCCTCTAACTAGTGTCCTCTAGCTGGTGTCCTCCAACTATAGTCCATTGCCTAGTGTCCTCCAGCAAGTGTCCTCCAGCTAGAGTCCACCAACTAGTGTCCTCCAGCTAGTGTCCTCCAACTAGGGTTGCAGTGGTATACCGGTTTCACGGTATACCACGGTATGAAAATTGATGGTTTTCATACCATGTACATTTGTTTATCTACGGTATTGAGAAAAAAATGCAACCGGATGGAGAATTTCACTTGCACGTGCGCATCTCCATTCCTCCTCGACTGCCTGTCAGACTTGCCAACTTGCGCCACACACATGCAGTGGAGAAAATGTCAGAGAGAAGGTGAGGGGGTCTGACATAAGTGAGTGTGTGTGTGAGTTAAAGCAGTGCTTCTCAACTGGTGGGTCGCAGGTCTATTCGGACTGCGTCGCGGACAGCAGGGAAAGAACAATGCCATGGTTTTCCCATTGAAGATATATCGGCGGCCGCCCAAGTGATAGCCTATTTAATGATAATCTCGCAATCAGCTAAAGGCTTCTCATCTGCACTTTCGCACAAGTGTAACGGAACCAGCTCGCAGTCATGATATGCTCTTCTCTCTGGTGCGTGCGTGCAACAACCGGGCTTCCCTTGATATTGCGGCGCTCAGACCTCAAAACTGATGTGACCAATTTCAATTCTAGTAAGACTTTTCTAGTTTAAAGCGTTATGGAGGAAGTCAAGTCGAACCTCTCAAACAGTAGGCAGCCCTGACATGCCAAACAGCACTGAGGAGGAAAAGAGCAACACTGTGCTATGTGCTAATTTTTCTTTTTCATTATACATCATCACCTTTACAAAATTGTTTCACGATTTTACATGAGTAAAAGTAACTGTTATATTTTGACAAAATGTTATAGTTTCATATGAAATAATCTAAAGGTAGAATCTATTAGACCTCATTTTATATCAACAGTGGCAGTTGTAGTTAAAGTTTCAAGATGTGTTTCAGCTAGTACTTATTTTTTCATAAATACTATAATTTGTTATTATTATTACTATTATTTAAGAATAGCTACATTGACCTAACCATGGTAATGAGGAGCCTTTCCTCCTGTGTAATATATATGTTCTGTTTGAATTATGTTTGAAATTAGGAAAAAAACAGGATAATAATGGGCTCATATAAGTAAATATGCTCTTCAATTTTTAAAAGGGGGGAGAGAAAACTTACTGTTGCTTTTGTTGTTGACGTCAACAACAAAAATAATGTCACTTGATGCATGTCCTTGTACTTGAAAACCATGAACAAAACTATGCAACATAAAAGGAAATGCGACCCTGGATACATTAAATACAGTTAACGTTTTTACTATGGTGGGTCACCACTTGATTTCCAATGTAAAATCTGGGTCCCGAAGCAAAACCAGTTGAGAACCACTGAGTTAAAGGTACAGACAGGAGCAGTCTGGCTGCGCTGTCGCGCACCTACAGTATATGTTAATTATTAATAATCATAGGACATTACTTTAAAAGCTCACACAGCTGATGTTATTTTTCATTTAGTAGTTAATTTAACACGCTATGCTAACATGTAAACTAACATGCTTTAATTATATAACATGTTATAGTTACATGCTATTTTATCATGTTTATAATTCAGTTTATTATTATAATTCTTCAAAACTGTTAGCTTTCTTATTTATTCTATTTATTTTAATATTTTCAAAAGGGAGACTTTTTATTACACATACAACCATTAAAAAAATGGTTTCAAGTTTCAATTATAATAAATAATTTGTTCAACCAAAAACTTTCACTCCTTCATTGTAGGGTCATTGTAACTGGTAATAATAATTGTGTAATACCGTATACTGTGATACCGTGAAACCGTGATATTTTCTGAGACAGTTATCATACCGTGAAAATCTCATATCATTGCAACCCTACCTCCAACTAATGTCTTCTAACTAGTGTCTGTTGGCTAGTGTCCTCCAACTAGTGTGTTCTGGCTAGTGTCCTCCAACTAGTGTCTGCTAACCATTGTCCATCAATTAGTGTCTTCCAACTAGTGTTGTCCAACTAGTGTCCTCTAGCTGTTGTCCTACAACTAGAGTCCATTGCCTAGTGTCCTTCAGCTAGAGTCCACCAACTTGTGTCCTCCAGCTAGTGTCCACCAACTAATGTCTTCTTACTAGTGTCCTTCAACTAGTTTCATCTGGCTAGTGTCCTCCAACTAGTGTCCGCTAGCCAGTGTCCATCGATTAGTGTCCTCCAACTAGTATCATAGAACCAGTGTCCTCTAACTTGTGTCCTCCAAATAGAGTCCACCAACTAGTATCTTAACTGTGCTAGTGGCCAACTAGTGACTTAACCTAACTCATCCTAATCAGTTGAAATGCTTTAAAGTTGCTCAAACACTTGAATTAATTTATACTGAGATTAAATGTAGTCATCACCAGTGGTTTATCAGCATATTTGTTGTGTAGCTTCTGTTCATTGGCAGGAATTTAGTTCAAATAAACAGAGAAGATCAGAGAGTCTGCAGTCTTACAGAGCCAGAGTTTTGACAATGCAGCTTATTCTGGCCATTTTACATATTGTAGAATGATTTTTACATTGTTTGTTTTATGTATCACAGCAGCTTCCTGGTGAAATGTACTCTAGAGTTGCTACAACAACAATTACTTTTATTCACTTTAAAACAAATCTTGAGCAAAACGGCAGATTATCGGTGCATAAACTTTTCGCCCTGTTCCTCACACAATACTGTCATATGACATCTAAAGACTTTTACTATAGCGCATGACTTGTAAGGCAATATGTTGTAATGTTTGCATTACATAACCAACTACATTTACAAGTGTATTCAGTGCAATCCTACAATCAAGTTGTGCAGTAGCTAAACTGATATTGTTGCACTTACAATGCAAATGACCAATTTCCTGAATAGCACTCAAGTCGACACTTGAAACAAAAGTGTCATAGAAGCACCAAAACATTTCTGTTTTTCATTTCACATTTGCTTTTATGACACTATCGTCAGGTTTAAGGTTTAGGGATGGGAGGTAGGTTTTGTTGATATAGAACTTGATAGAGCATTAACCTTTAAAACCTCATCTGTTTGGGAGAACATTTAAAGGCCCCGATAAACTCACGGCAAAGTTCTTCATTCTTCACTCAGAGCAAAAAATAATTTTGAAATAGCTGAGCAATAGTATATTGTTTGCAAACGTTCAGACACTGGCCATGCCATTGGGGGAGGCGTTTAGAGGAGCATTTAAATATGAGGACGCTCAAGACTACATGTAAAACCTTAACTAATGTGACTTTAAAATGTGTTATCATTCTATGAGTAGAATTTACTTGAGATCAGGAAAAGAAACTGTTTTAACCACTCAAAGATGATTTAAAATAATGTATATTCAGTAGATTATGAGTCGTTTGTAATGTTTACCTCTTGTATTCATAGCGCCAGTGCTATACCATAAGATGTGCCGGTTACATTGTGTTATTATAATTTATAGAGACACTGATACTACTACTGATACACTGATAAGATGGGTGTATAAAAGAGTGTTAATGGACAGAATGATGATAGGCATATTTCCCTTTGGGCAGATGTGTGAATGGCCCATACCTAGTTCAGTTAAAGTAAGCCAGAAAGGGAACCAGCTGAAAATGACCCCAGTTCTTTTGGTGTTTACAATGTAAGTGGACTCCAGATAGAAACCATCGAAGAGGAACCAGTTTATTTTTTATTTTTTTGGTCCTCTTAGTGTTGTATGAACCATACCTAGTTCAGTTAAAGTAAACCAGAAAGGGAACCAGCTGAAAATGACCCCAGTTCTTTTGGTGTTTACAATGTAAGTGGACTCCAGCTAGAAACCATCAAAGAGGAACCAGTTTCTTTTTTTGGTCCTCTTAGTGTTGATGTGGTCTCAGACCCAGTTGTTGTTCACACCACAACTCCTTAAGAACTCAGACCCCATTGCAGCTGGTGCAGTCACGATAATAAAAAAAATAAAAAATAAAAAAAAATTGGCTAACAATAAATTGTCATACATATAATTGTACTTATGAAAATAGTCATAGGAATTGTCTAAATAAACATACACCTTTGGTAATAATTTATTCACATTTAACTTGGAATCATATAATAAAATAGGGTGATTTCTTTCAATGCTTTAAAAACAAAAATATTGCACAGGGATAGAATGACATGAAAAATAATATTCTAAATGTTATAAAATTGTCAAATACTTAAAAATATGTCTCTCTTTTGGCCAATTTTACATTTACACTGTTTTAAAAGGGATAGTTCACTCAAAAATGAAAATTCAGTCATTGTTTACTCACCCCTGTGTTGTTATAACTCCATTTGACTTTCCCTCTTTTTCTTAACACAAAGGGAGAAATTGTGAAAAAATGTTGCGCTCAGTGATGTCATACAATGGCAGTTTATGGTGACCACCTCTTCAAGCTTCAAAAGGATGCAAAAGTATAATTCAGAAGTCTAATAAATTATTGTATGTGACTCACGATAGTTATGAAAACATACTATGAGGTTTGGTAAGAAACAAACCGAAGTCTAATGTATTATTTAGTGAAACTCTTGACCGACCATTGCTCTCCTCTGCGCGTTAACATCCTGCTGGTGAAATGTGACTTTCAAGCAAAAACGCGTTTTGTTTATCTAAAAACAGGTCTGCCACAGTGATACTATAGAATAAAACACAGCTGCACACAAACCAGAGAACTGAACTAACAAAACATGTCTGAAGAGTTGTAGTCCAAGAATAAATGCATTTATATGCCCAGCCTTATTTTTTTTTAACTGGAGTATTCAATCAAACAGAGAGATGTTTGTGGAATGTCTGTCACTTGTTCTCCATTTTGAACCTCCATCTGAAAGAGCGAAACCTCAGCGAAACATTCGATAGGTGTTACATTTTTGGACAAAATCAAGTAGTTTGTAACTGTCTCATGATATGCTTGCTTCAATATACTGTAATAAGAAAGTTTTTGAACCAGTGCCAGTTCACCCCGCCCGATGCTGAAATAGAAACCAAGCGAATGACAGACTGTACCATCATTTGTCACTGCTAATTAGGACAAAAACTCTGATTAACATAGAAAAGATACCTTTTATCGCATGTCGTTTGCCGTCAGGTTAGGACACGTGTGACTGTAGCTCTCTTCAGCCTTCTCTCTCTATGGCTGCATCCAAAAAATGGAAAATGCTGCCTTTGGAGGCTGTATACAGAGGTTTGATGAAAGTAAGGTGCTTTTCAAACTGCCCAGAGACCAGTTCCCGTAAGAGTTCCATTCATTCAGGGGGCCTGGGTAGCTCAGCGAATTAAGACGCTGACTACCACCCCTGGAGTCACGAGTTCGAATCCCAGGGCGTGCTGAGTGACTCCAGCCAGTTCTCCTAAGCAACCAAATTGGCCTGGTTGCTAAGGAGGGTAGAGTCACATGGGGTATAATGTGTGGTTCTTGCTCTCGGTGGGGCACGTGGTGAGTTGTGAATGGATGCTGCGGTGGATGGCATGAAGCATCCACATGTGCTATGTCTCCGCAGTAACATGCTCAACAAGCCACGTGATAAGATGCATGGGTTGACGGTCTCAGACGCGGAGGCAACTGAGATTCATCACCCGGATTGAGGCGAGTCACTACACCACCACGAGGACTTAGAGTGCATTGGGAATTGGGCATTCCAAATGGTGGAGAAAAAGGAGAGAAAAAATTAATAAATAAATATAAATATAAAGAATTCCATTAATTCACAAACACTGTTGGTTAAGCTGATTAACTGATTACATTTTTGGATGCAGCCTATCTCTATCAGTTTGACTGAGTACTCTGGCAAAAAAATAAAAATAAGGCTGGGCATATAAATGCATCTATTCTTCGACTACTGTTCAAACTCATTCATAATTCATACATGTATTGTAAGTTTGGTTCTCTGGTTTGTGTGCAGCTGTGTTGTGTTCTGTTATTTAGTATCGCTATGGTGGACCTGTTTTTAGATAAACAAAACGCGTTTTTACTTGAACGCCCAATTTCTCCAGCGGGCTGCATGAACTACTGGTCTTGTGCAGTCTCGTGAACATGCAAAGAGGAGAGCAACGGTCGGTAAACAGTTCCACTAAATAATACATTAGACTTTGGTTTGTTTCTCACCAAACCTTATCGTATGTTTTCATAACAATCATGAGTCTCATGGAAATTTCTTAGACTTCTGAATGATACTTTTGCATCCTTTTGAAGCTTGAAGAGGTGGTCACCATAAACTGCCATTGTATAACATCACTGAGCATAATGTTTTTCACAATTTCTCCCTTTGTGTTAAGAAAAAGAAGGAAAGTCATATTGAGTTATAACAACACAGGTGTGAGTAAATAATGACTGAATTTTCATTTTTGGGTAATTAAAACACTTTAATGAAAAGGTGCACGCATCATAACGCTAAATTTCACATGCTCTTCAGAAGCTGCTTTGAGTGTTGCCGGTTTAATAGAAATGCTGACTGGAAAGTGAGGCACAACGTGGTTATGGTACTCATGGTATTTCTAGATTCACTTAAAATTATTAGGACAGTAGAATGTGATTGGAATTTGAAGTACACAATAACTGCGGTTAGATCAGATAATCTAGATCAGGCGATTATGTAATGCAGCTATTGTATGTATGGCAAGCTTTGAGGTACTTATGTCACAACGAAATACAAAGTGGACTGGTGCCTCTTCGCCTTCTCCTCCTGAGGTGATCTGAGTATGGTTCGTTTTTAGGACCCTTTAGGGGTGTCTGATATCATTTGGGTTGTTCACATATACACGTTATATTGCTCTGAGACCATTTGGAGGGCTCAAATAAACTAGGTGTGAAAACGCCCTGATAGTATTTGAGTAGATTTGGTTTCTTTTGTAGACTAAAAAACTGCATGACATGTTCTTGGAAAATCTCTCTACACGAACGATCGTATAGATATAGGTAAGTTCGCACCAGCTCGCTAATACTGTAACTCTGCAAGCTGGTGTGTTCATGTTGACTGACCTTGACTGACTGAACAACGTAACTGGAACTAGCTGTCGGCTAATGATGGGAAGATCGGATCGTTTTACTGACTTGAATCTTTAAGTCTCATTCAGCAAAATGAACGAATCTTTATTCATGTCATTTCGTTCATTTCGTTCATTTGAGCAGAATTCAATTAAAATGTTACATTTTCAATAGCCAAATCCCCCCCAACATGTCTACTTATGCAAACTTTGATTATAGTCCCAATAAGGAAAAATTGATAATGCAGCCAAGGACAAATTATGAGAAACAGAAATGGAATCTTCTTATCCGAGTCGTTCGTTCTTTTGTCATGTGACAGCCGTATGTGCATAGCGTATATGGCTGTCATTTGACAAATGAAAGAACGACTCGGACCAGATGACTCGAGAGGTGAACTAATCATTTCTGTTTCCTGTGTGTGCAATGCATAGCGAATACGGCTGTCACGTGACAAAAGAACGAATGACTCGGACCAAAAGAGTTGAAAGGTGAACTAATAATTTCTCTTTCCTGTACAGCGCCTATGTGGTTTTCACGTAACAAACAAACGGAGGTTGCGCAATGCGCATGCACGGCCAACACAAAATGAATGAATCACTCTCTGAGACTACTCGTTCTTCTGAGTTACATAAAAGATTCGTTCAAAATGAACAAATCGTTCATGAACGACCCATCACTACTCTCGGCCTTAAAGTACTGTAGTGGGAGCTTCAGGTTACACCTACCAATGACGTGGACCAGTGGCAGTGGGTGTTTAGGAGCCGGTACGAAGTTTTCTTGAAAGTTCACCCCGGTGAGCTGTTACACACCACCGAAACGAAATCAAAAACACTGGCCAGAGTTTGTTCTAAATGATGTCACATTATTTTGTTCTTCGATTTTGTATGAAGTATACTGGGGCTTTAACTCGCTTTTAGCGCCACACAGTGGGCATTTCACCTCGGAACTGCTGCGATACGTCGCGTAATTTTAATGAGATCAGGCTGCAAAAATGGCAAGGACTTGCTGACATGCACATTCCAAACTGATTTGCTGGCTGTTGTGTAAATTCCACAAAAGGAAAAAAAAAGTAATTTTGATAAGCTGCAACACTGAGCACTTCTGAGGAAGTTTTGCATGACTTCAAATGTTTTTATGATTTTTGAGGAAGTTTTGCCAAGTTTACGAGGTTCATGGCATCAAATCTCTGATAAATAGTCACAATAATTTTTTGTTAATTTCTTCTGTTTTGTATTTTGTATTAAAAATTTTTGTTTTTTGTTTTTGTTTAATTTGTAGTTTTTTTTCTACGCTAGTCAATTATTGTGGTATTACTGATTTGAGATAATATTGTTTCTAAACGGCACATACAAACTAAACAAACTGTATTTGTTTGCTTTAAGATGTTGGTCAGAGTGATATTGGTCTTCCTGTCTAACACCCTGTCTACACCAGACGTGAGCGGCGCGCCACGTCGCATCAAATGCCATAGAATCCATTATAATCTATAATGCTGTCTACACTGGAAGCGTCATTGAGGCGTGTCCATCGTGCCGACAGTAAACAGATGTCCCATTCCATTTTGCGTTGCACACACTGGCGCTACTAGACAAATTAAATGGTTTTGAAAGTTTGTGTCAGTGTGTCCAGTGTAGACAGCCTCAAGCCGCTGTGTCGCGCCATGTCAACGGTAGCTCCCGGTGTAGACAGGGTGTAAGTAGGCAGATCTAGGACAGAATAAGCTGCAGCGTGGATCAGACATATGCCTATTGTCAAAAGTCTGGCTCTGTGAGAACAAGGTTTAAGCTATGAATGCTTGATAGAAATGTTGTTCCGGTAGTATGTTTTACTAGTGTAAATCACATTGTATGTCTATGTGAGACACATTTTGTCACATAGGACTTATGTATTGTATGTGTATGTACATATGTGCATGTCAAGTGTTTGGTATGTGTCTTGATATCCAATCATGTGTTTGTTAGTGCTGGATGACACCTTTTCCCCCTTTCTGCCCTATAGATCCTCATAATGTCCCAAAAGACTCCTTCTCTTACATAATATCACTGTCATCTCTGTAACCCTCCAGAGTTTCACATGAACAGCTGCTGTCTCCATTCCAATTAGTGCAAAAACAAGAAAAAACAAGCTTGCACATCTCTCCTTTCATTTTTACAGTAATTTACACTTCAATAAGTCTTCTGTACCATTTGTGGGGTCGATAATTGACTAGAAATTAAATATTTATGATTAAAAAAAAAACAGCAGATAAAATAGAATTTTAATGTATTACCGAATATTTCACCAATTAGCTACAGCAGCACCATGAATACTTATACATAACAATCACTACTCTGAGAGAGTGGGCTCTTTTTCAGTTGTCGAGTGGCATAGACACCATTTTCATTAAATAAGGTGATTTTAAAGCAGCTAGAGTGATTTTAGTTCCCTATCTGTCACTCACTTGATGTTGTGTCGATGTAGTGACACTAGGGGTCACTCTTGGGAGCCCCAAACACCTCTGCTTTTTTAAAAAAGGCCAATGAGAATTTGCAAGTGGAATTTGCGTGCCACTTCTCCGGACATACGGGTATAAAAGGAGCTGGTATGCAACCACTCATTCAGATTTTCTCTTCGGAGCCAAGCGGTTGTATTCAGTGCACTGAATTCAATTCCCTCCAAAGAAGCAACTCAAAACTGCTGGATTTACGGCGCATTTCAGCGGCTTCTCCCCCTCTGCACCCGTGGAGTGCAGAGAACGCCCCTGGGCTCTTCGGCAGAGCGAAAATAAGACAGTATATTCTAAAAGAGTATATTTTAATTCACAAAAAGAGTGGCACACCTGGAACATCTTTTTAAAGATGCCTTTCCGTTTGTGTGTTATTCCTGGTTGCGGTCGTTATCTCTCCGCTACTGACTGCCACGACCGCTGTCTTACGTGTCTGGGCACTGCCCACGCGGAGACATCGTTCATGAATGAGTCATGTCCTCATTGCAAGAACATGACCATGGCAATGTTGTGGTCGCGGCTTGCTTTCCACCCCAGTGGCTCCCCGCACCGGTCCTTCTACCTACAGGTTTGAGGCCGCGTCGGTTAGCACTGGGGGCGATTTGGGGACATCAATGGAACCACCTCCGCCGGGTATCCCCCCATGGACCTCCCATTCCCCAGCACACACGCTTGCCATGATCGGGCTCTCTCACGAGACCGCCGGCTCGTCTCAGGGTGAGTTCGACTTCTCGTTCGGAGCTCGGGAAGACGATGAGTTATCAAGCGCAGCATCGGAGAGCGGGCTCGTCCAGTCTGACGCAGAGGATTTGGCTGGGCTTCCTCCTTCAGGAATGGTCGCCCAGACTCACGCCGACGCTGAAATGACGGACATGCTTTCCCGGGCGGCCACGAGCGTTGGGCTAGAGTGGAACCCTCCACACTCCCCTGAACCCTCGTGGCTCGACGATTGGTTCCTGGGCTCGGGGCGCAGCCCATGGCCACGCCCCGCCCCCGTTCCTTTCTTCCCAGAAGTGCATGAGGAGCTGACAAGATCATGGGAGGCACCTTTTACTGCCCGGTCCCGGTCTTTCAGCTCCCCCGCTCTCACTACCCTCGATGGTGGAGCGGCCAGGGGGTATTCGGTGATCCCCCAGGTGGATAAGGCACTCGCAGTGCACTTGTGTCCGTAGAGCGCCGCCACCTGGCGTGGATGCCCGAAGCTTCCGTCCAGGGCCTGTAGGTTTACGTCATCCCTGACGACTGTGGCCTGCAGTGCCGCTGGACAAGCTGCCTCCGCCCAGCACGCCATGGCTCTCCTGCAAGTACACCAAACCAAGATGCTAAAAGAGCTGCACGAGGGTAGTTCTGACGCGGGATTGATGCAGGAACTGCGCTCGGCGATCGACCACGCTCTCCGGGGGACAAAGGTCATGGTGTGGTCTCTCGGGCAGGCGATGTCCACCCTGGTGGTCCAGGAGCGCCACCTTTGGCTCAGATTGGCCGAGATGGGAGAGGCGGACAAGGCACGGTTCCTTGACACCCCATTTCCCAGGTTGGCCTGTTTGGAGATGCCGTCGAGGACTTTTCCCAGCAGTTCTCGGCGGTGAAGAAGCAGACGGAGGCCTTACAACATATCCTGCCCTGGCACGGCTTAAGACCCCGCACCCTGTCTGCTCGTCACCAAGGGCGTCCTCCTGCAGCAACAGCACCGGCTCTGCCGCAGCCCGCCACCGTGGCCCGGCTCCGGCGTGGAGCCCTCCACAGGAAGCAGATGCCACCTGGCTCGCGGCTGGCCGCTAAGAACCCTAGGAAGGCTTCAAAGCCCCCCCGAGATGGGCAACCCAGGGGTGAGGAGACCCGCTTCTCTGGAGCTGGACGACAAACCACTCCATCCCCCGGTGGAGGGCCGGGAGGAGAATCTTTTGTCGCCGCATGCCCAGGAGGCTGCGGCACCCAAAAGCCTGACCAAAGAATGGTTTCCTCGTCTCCTGGGTCACATGTCCGGTGCGCACAGCCGTTGTCACGACCGCCGTCCACTGTCCCATTTTGGCAGGTATGGCGCTCCATCGGCAGACCCCCCGCCCCTGTGTGCCCAGCTGTGGCACAAACACGCCCTCACGGGATTGGTTCCGGTGGACTACGGGGACGAGATCCCTCCTCCCCCCCTGCTCGGCCAATCTTATGGTGGGCGGCAGGAGCCAGGAAAATGCTTCGATATCCCTGGACTCAGCATGGCCACAGGGCTTGAGTCCCCTCGATGTGGCACCACGAGCTCCGCCCCGCCGCGAGGCCCCACCCGCCGGTATGTCCGACTTTATCATTCCCTTGGTCCCCCTCGCCCGGAGTTTGGGCACATGGCTCACGCTTTCCAACCCGTCGCGATAGCTGACCAAGACCGTCCGACTCGGCTACGCGATTCAGGTGGTCCAGTTGATTTGGAGTCGATTCAGTCAAGCACAGGTAGACCTGTTTGCTTCCTGGGAATCCTCCCACTGCCCGCTTCGGTATGTCCTGACCGAGGCACCCCTCGGTTTAGATGTGCTGGCAAATAGCTGGCCCCCTGGACTACACAAATATGCGTTTCCCCCAGTGATCCTACTTGCACAGACCCTGTGCAAGGTCAGGGAGGACGAGGAGCAGGTCATCCTAGTAGCAACCTACTGGCCCACCCAGATGTGGTTCTCGGATCTCACGCTCCTCACGACAGCAGGCCCCTGGACAGGACGCGGAAGACCTAAGTGGCCTACCACCCATGGTGGAAGACACGATCACTCAGTCTAAGGCGCCCTCTACGAGGTGCCTGTATGCCTTGAAGTGGCGTCTGTTCACTAAGTGGTGTTCTTCCTGACGCGAAGACCCCCAGAGATGTGCAGTCGGATCGGTGCTTGCCTTCCTGCAGGAGAGGCTGGAGGGGCGGGTGTGCCCCTCCACCCTGAAGGTGTATGTAGCTGCTATTTCAGCTCATCATGAGGCAGACATCTGCAGAGCAGTGGGCTGGGCAGCACCCAACACCTTTGCGAGGTTCTACAATCTCCGGGTTGAGCTGGTCTCGTCCCGTGTATTGGCAGGCATGAGCAGATAAGTTCCGGGATAGCTGGCCGGGTGTACCGCTTGCAAATTGTGCCTTTCCCCTCCCTTGAGGTGAAGACATGCGCTCTTGACTCCCAGTCGTGTTCACAGACTTTGATCCCTGGATAACTTTCCTCCTTAGCTCTCTGGCAGTTGAGTTTGCGGAGAAACTTGCTGCCGGCCCAGTATGTGTGCTAATGAGACCCTGTACTGAGGTAGGTGCTCCACATGTGCTGGTTCCCCCAAGGCGACCCCATGTGATATCTTCCGCAAAACCGTTTCCCTGTCGCTAAACTGCGTCTTCCTCGAGCAGAGGCCCCTCTGCCCCTGGTCGCCATGCTCTGTAGAAACTCCTCCCCCTTCGGGTAGGACCTACCATGGGACTTCTCCACATGACATACTTCCGACAAAAATCGGTAAGACCATGTGACATATTCCACTCAAAATACCCCCCCCCCCCCCCCGTGGTGTGGTCTCCGCGGTGTCTTCCCCTTGGGAGGGACACCCTCCGACGCAGACACTTATGGCTCCCTGTCGGTTAACAAATTCCACTCTTTTTGGGAAGAAAAGAGAGGAGAAGAGGCCTCTGCTGGGCTAGCCTGTCCCTATCGTTGGGCATTCGTCTCATTTCATATCTCTTAATGTCAGGTTATTGTGCTTTCATACAGTCACAATCAGTAGCTTCTGACCCAAACATTACATGAAGTCAGAACATTCGTTCAGCATTTTTCAGTGGCAGGAAAAGATGCAATGGATCTGTTCTTCACACAAAACCATTGTATGGTTTCAAAGGACTTGGAATATAGCGCTCAACTTTTATATTACTTTTTTTGTCCTTTTTGGAGCTTGACTGCTAGTCATCATCAGCTTTTGCTGTATGGAAGGAGCAGCCTGGACAATATGCTAGATATCTCCTAAGTGATCCACAGAATGTTGTAATCCTAATGTTTTGAGTGACTTGAGGGTGAGTTAACCCTAAAATAAGAGGAAACCTGAAATTAATAAGCAGGTGCCTTGGACGTAGTGTCATGAAATTTCAGACATTACACCTGTAATTGATACATACATATCTTTAGATTTATAATTCTACATTTATATATTCAGATTTATAATTATATATTCAGGATTTACAATTAAACACTTAGTATTTTTTTTTTATATGTGGATTTATAACTATATATTCAGGATTTACATTGTATAATCAGATTTATAACTATATATATTCAGGATTTACATTGTATAATCAGATTTATAACTATATTTATGTTGTATAATCAGATTTATAACTATATTCCAAGTTACATTTGTAACGTTGCTGGCTGCTGGCAATGATGATGACGATGACGAAGTGTAGAGAGAACCCAAGTGCAGTTTATTTACAAAGTGCAGTAATCCAAAACCCTAACTAAAAAACGTAAACAAAACATGGACTTGACATAACATGACTTGACTATAAGCGAGACTTGACTTGAAACAACCTTACATCAACATTCACATTCAATACTTGACAATAGACAATGGCAAACATGAGGGCTTAAATACTAGACATGGGAAACATCAACCAATGAACAGACAGAACTGATAACAAGATAATTAAACAATAAACCAATGAAAACATGACACATGAACATGGAGGGAATACAGGAATCATTTGACAAGGGAAACAGGAACTAAACATTTCAAAATAAAAGACATGAATCAACAAAATACACATGACAACATTTATATTTTCAGGATTTTTAACTTTATATTCAGATTTATAACTATATATTCAGAGTTACAATTGTATATTGAGACTTATAACAAACTGTTTATTCAGGATTTATAATTATATTCAGAATATATAATTATACATTTGGATTTACACTTATATTTGGATATATAACTATATATTCAGATTTACAACTGTATATTGAGACTTATAACTATATTCAGGATTTAAGATTATATATTCAGATTCAAAACTATATATATATTCAGATTTACAACTATATATACTACCGGTCAAAAGTTTTGAAACACTTAATTTTTTTCACATTTTAGAATAATAGTAAAGTCATCAAAACTATGGAATAACATAAATGGAACTATGGGAATTATGTTGTGACTAAACAAAATCCAAAATAAATCAAAACTGTGTTATATTTTAGCATCTTCAAAGTAGTCACCCTTTGCCTAGAATTTGCAGACATGTACTCTTGACATTTTCTCAACCAACTTCTTGAGGTATCACCCTGGGATGCTTTTTAAACAGTATTGAAGGAGTTCCCATCTATGTTGGGCACTTATTGGCTGCTTTTCTTTATTATTTGGTCCAAGTCATCAATTTCAAAAACTTTTTTTTTCTTTTTTATTAAATTTAAATTTTATAATGAAATAAATTAATATGGTGGCACAATTATATTTTTGTCTACAAAACTAATTTCAAACATTTAAGCATATGCCTTCAGATCAAAAGATTTTTAAGATCATGAGAAACATTTCGGTCAAGTGTTTCAAAACTTTTGACCGGTAGTGTATTTAGGATTTACATTAATATATTTGTATTTGTAACTATATATTTAGATTTACAACTGTATATTGAGACTTATAACAACATATTCAGGATTTATAATTATATATGAATATTTATAACTATATATTCAGAGTAACATTTATATTTTCAGGATTTATAACTATATATCCAGATTTACAACTGTAAATTGAGACTTATAACTATATTCAGGATTTATGAGTATATATCCAGATTTACAACTGTATATAGGATTTTAAAACAATATTTTTAGTATTTATAATTATATATTCAGATTTACAACTGTATATTGGGACTTAAACTATATTTTTAGGATTTATAATTATATATTCAGATTTACATTTATATATTCAGATTTACATATAACTTTATATTGTGTTACATTTATATTTTTATTATATTTTTAACTATATACATGGATTTGTAAGTATATGTGTCCAAAAAGTACATCTATACATTAGAACTTATAACAGTATTTTCAGAATTTATAATTATTCAGATTTATAACTATATATTCAGATTTACATTTATATTTTCATATTCATAAATATATATTCAGAGTTACAATTATATATCCAGGATTTGTAAGTACAGTATATATTTAAATGTACAACAGTATATTGAGACACATAACAATATATTCAGGATTTATAACTATATTTAAAATACAGTTATATTTTAGTTATACCAAGTGATACAAAATTATATTTTAAAATAGAATGATTTAAAAAGCATACATTTGATCTAGAACAGAGGGTCCAGTCAATTGTTCTATACCATTAGAGCTAAAGCGTTAAATGTCAGATGATCAGGCCTTCTGAAGACTTCAACATGCAGAGCCTAGACTCGGGTTGAGGACACAGTTTCCATAGAAACAGGTTCATCCTCTTTGTCACAGCTGTAGAAATGTTTGAACTCTGTGTCATATAAATCTTCTCCGATAGTATTTTCATATGGTAAAAAAAAAAAAAACCCTGCCTATTTTCCACCAATAAACGTTCTATTCATAGAAAAAATGAACGCCATAGCAATCTCTTTTGTAAATCAGTGTGGATGAAATGTAACATTAGTAGCCTAAATCCATAATTTCATACTCTCAAGATAGTGTCACCAGCTCATTATTTTTTGCTCGTTTGACTCAAGAGCTCATCTCATGTCCCCTAAATAGGTCATTACACAAGCTTGTGTCTCCGTGACTCCGTTTTACAATCCCTGTACATACTTGGCCTTTCTAAAAGCCATGCTAATAAATCCAATAATCAATGTTGCGAAATGAAATGAAAGCTTCTCTCTGATCTAGAACAATATTTTTTTCTTGACAACAAGCTTGTTTGCAGTGGCAGGTGAACTCAAAATAGGTACAGCAACACAATCTCTATAACTCCCAGCATGAGAACAAAGAGAAGACATAACAGTTTCATGACAAGAGAGTTCAAGTAAACACCCTTGAACTTAACTGGCCTTGCAATTCAGTTTGAACAGATTCAAACGAGAAATTCTTCCACATTACTGGCAGTATACATGACTTGCTACACATTGTGCCAAATTGTTATTTTTATCCAAATAATCCACCATTTGGAGTGGTGCAGGCAGCTTCTGGTCACTGTTGATGCTCTGTGACTTCCTGTTCAGTTTCCTGTAGATTTTATACTACTGTGACTGTCTTTCATGTTTGACCCTGCTTCTAAATCCTGTAGCTAAAGCCTGTTCCTGCCTCTCTCCACTGTCTTCCTGTCCCTTACCTCTCCTTCCTTTATCCCATATCACATTCACCTGACATGGTTGACAGTGAGTTTACATCTAAAATGAAACACAGGGCTCAGACTGCCACACCTGGCTCCAACATCACCAAGAGCTCCAGTGTGGGCGGAGACATGTGCTCACTGGGCCGGAATGACGATGAGGACGATGACAAGAAGAGGCGCTCCAGTTTTGGGGCAAAGATGGCAGCAATGGTGGGACTGGGAAAGAAAAGCCAAAGTACATCCCAGCTGGACCCAGAGGGTGAGTGCATTGTGACTTTGTGGTTTTAGAAGCAAGCAATGTGGTACTTTGTGATACCATTGCTGTACACAGTTTAAATGAAAGAATTAATCCTTTCCCAAGTCTAAGAAGGTATAGGACTGTGGTTGAGCCTTGAATAAGAAGTTCCCATAGTGATATTAAAGAAATGACGGATTATGGTCCGGCACGTGCACCCATTTCCGCCAAGGAGATAAGGAATTCATAAGGGATAAGATAAGGGTTCAGCATCACTCGATCCATCAGATCCTGCCGGAAGGCGATGATGGCAGGGGAGAGGAGTTTACCCCTTATAGCAGGACGTGACTTAAACTGGTGGTGTTGGGGTAGTGGTGGGTGAAAGCAACGAGGCATAACGAGCAATGAGAGACAGCTGTGAGACCTTATAAGGCATAGGCTAGATCATGATTGGATGAGATGCCTGAATTGAATGAATGAATGACATAATGCTTACCACGAGTCCTCTGCCGGAATCATCCTTAAGGCTTCAGTTACTTTTAAATAGTACAAATTATGCATGTAATAAATAAACATGTGACTATATGAAAATCAAGTAATAATGAAAGCACACATGAACAAGTAAATGTTGATGAGGAGGGGCCTCACTGTGCCTTATGTCACAGGCATACATAGTCTATGCCAATCATTACACTAAACCAGTTAATACACATTTGTAGAGCCAATGTATGGCATAGTGCAGTCAGAGGCCCAGTCCATAATCTGTCCTTTTATAAGAGCATCTTTGTGTACTACATTCAAGTTACTCCACATTTCAGTAATGGTCCTCCAGAGAGTTTCATGGAGTCCATAAATGGGTATTTCATCCACTTTTTATTTTTGATTTGCACTTGATGATAGTATCTTAGTAGAAGCTGACAATGATCTTCAGACTATACGCATTCACATGGCCTTGCAAGTCTGTTGACCTTTTATGGGTTTTGTTTTTCTGTAGTTCTACACTTTTACATTTTCGTCCTGCTATTATTTACAATGCATGAGGCTTCATGACTGATAAAATGTTTTGTCAGTGACCTAAATAAGAGGTAATGATAAGAGCTTGTTTTTAATTCTACTATCTACTATTCAAGAGTGGAGCATTCAGTTTCAGTTGTAAATGGAGGTAATTCAATCAATATGCATCAATTTAATCTGTAAAAACAGCCCGATGAATACTCTGTGATTCTTCTGTTTCTGGCCGTGTCACCATGTGGTTTAGTCTGTTAGTGTGTTGTGAGTAAATACAGCATTTATCAGCACAATGGCTTTTCTGAGCTGAACCTCTGACTTGCACTTTTGACTGATGTGGAAGTGAGAGGTTTTGAAAATGAAAATGATTCCTGAAAATGATTTTCTAGGCCACAGATTGTTTGTTATTGTGGAAATTAACTGGGTCTGTCACATGTCAATGTATTCAGACTATGTCGTAGCAGCTGCTCTTATAGGTGAATGCATGACAATAATTCACACAAAAGTGTTTTGTGAGTGATGACTGTAACATACGACTCCTGTACCATGAAGGTTTCGGTGGCTAGCCAGGTAAGTTTCAGTTTAGTTTGTGTCAACCCTGGGATTTAGGTATCATGAAGGTGGGTCAGCTTTTAGCGGTGTTCATCGCCATTTAAATTTATGCTCCATGGCTAACCTGCTCTGTGGCAGATTTTGTTTTGGGTAACATATCGCTAGCAGATGCTGAACCAATCATCTGTAAGTAAAGTGAGATCTCTTGCACAATGAAGTCACTCCCCCGTGTCTCTTAAAGCGCAAAAGAAAAAAATTGTAGACATACACAAAATCGACTCTTTATGATAAATTATTTATTTGAGAGTCTAAATATAGATTTACGGCAAAAATATCTGTCAAAATATTAACATAAATATAATATTAGGCTTTCTTTAAAACAGCTAGTAAGATGGATTAATATAATGCCTGCCAAAAATTATCGATTTTAAAATATTAAAAGCTTAATCACTCTACAAGATGGCTATAAAAAGGGATGAATGCCTCACAAACTCTTTTGTTTCTTGGACTGGATGAAAATACAGTAATTAATTGAAATTCAAAAGCGGTAAACAAAATTTGTCTTAAAAAAAGAACAAATATGTCTTAGTAGCCTATTTCATAGTAATTACTGCATACATCACGGGCATGGGAGCCTGATGCGCTAACAAGGAGGCTATGAAGCCATGACCTCCAGCCTTGGTCGCTAGTAGGTCTTTAAGACCAGTGAGGTTAACATACTGAACAGCTATCATGCGCCAGCTGGCTACTGTTACACATACAGTAAGTATCCCAAGTGCTCACTTTTTAATTATTCAAAAGCCTATATTAAATTGCAAAAGTATTAAATGATAACCATCTTTCAATTTAAACAAATTTAAAAGCTTTGATAATTTAAATGAAGTTTTTAAGCTTTTTAAATGGATAAGCCTGTGTGTTCTTGTTGTGGACACTTACACATTTATGTCATAATTTGTTTCCAGCAATCCTCTCGAGCTCTCGCAGCAGCCGCTGTGTTTCTTCCTGCTACGTTAGCAACGGTGTAGCATTGTTCTGGCAACCACCCACAACACCCTAGCAACCACATAGTAACATGATAAACACCACTCCGCACACATTAGCAACCATGCAGCATTGTTCTGGCAATCACCCACAACACCCTAGCAATTACTTAGCATCCACCCACAACACCCTAGCAATTACATTGTAACATGCTAAACACCACTCAATCATTAGCAACTGTGTAGCATTGTTCTGGCATTCACCCATAACACCCTAGCAAACACCTAGAAACTACCCACAACACCCTAGCAACCACATAGTAACATGCTAAACACCACTCCTCACACGTTAGCAACTGCGTAACATTGTTCTGGCAACCACACACAACACCCTAGCAATCACATAGTAACATGCTAAACACCACTCCGCACATGTTAGCAACTGCGTAGCATTGTTCTGGCAACCACTCACAACATCCTAGTAATCACTTAGCATCCACCCACAACACCCTAGCAACCACATAGTAACATGCTAAACACCTCTCCACACACGTTAACAACCACGTAGCATTGTTCTTACAACCACAAACAACACCCTTGCAATCACTTAGCATCCACCCACAACACCCAAGCAACCACATAGTAACATGCTAAACACCACTCCGCACACATTAGCAACCACATAGCATTGTTCTGGCAACCACTCACAACAACCTTGCAGTAACCTAGCAACCACTCACAACACTAAACACATAGTAACATGCTAAACACCTCTCTGCACACATTAGCAACCGCGTAGCATTGTTCTGACAACCACACACAACACCCTTGCAATCACTTAGAATCCTCCCACAACACCCTAGCAACCATGTAGCATTGTTCTGACAACCACCCACAACACCCTTGCAGTAACCTAGCAACTGCTTACAACACCCTAGTAAACACATAGTAACATGCTAAACACCTCTCCACACACGTTACCAACAGCGTAGCATTGTTCTGACAACCACAACAACACCCTTGTAGTAACCTAGCAACTGCTCACAACACCCTAGTAAACACATAGTAACATGCTAAACACCTCTCCACACACATTAGCAACCACGTAGCATTGTTCTGACAACCACCCACAACATCCTTGCAGTAACCTATCAATCGCTAACAACACCCTAGTTAACACATAATAACATGCTAAACACCTCTCCACACACATTAGCAACCACATAGCATTGTTCTGACAACCACCCACAACACCCTTGCAGTAACATTGCAACCACTCTTAACACCCTAGTAACCACAAAGTAACATGCTAAACACCACTCCACACATGTTAGCAACCACGTAACATTGTTCTGACAACCACATACAACACTCTTGCAGTAACCTAGCAACCACTCACAACACCCTAGTAACCACATAGTAACATGCTAAACACCACTCCACACATGTTAGCAACCACGTAGCATTGTTCTGGCAACCACCCACAACACCTAGCAACTGCCTACCAACACGTTAAACACCTTAGCAACCTCATGGTAACATTCTGTCAATTACCCACAACACTTTAGCAATCACTAAGAAACTGCTGACATCACCTAAGAAATGGCACAGCAATACACTAAACACCACTCCACACACCTTTGTAATGATGTAGCAATGTTCAGGCAACCACCCACAACACCCAAGCAACCACATAATAACTAGTGCCCGACCAGTATACCGATATTTTACCGATATGCGCCAATATGAAAACTTTTTTCAGAGCATATAATACAGAAAACAATGCTTTAGAATTGGTGTCATAGCATAGTTTGTCCAGCAGAACGCACTCCGACTCCACTGTTTACAGAGCTGACTCTGAGCTGACGGTGGCTCTGCAGACAGGGCATAGTTAAACGGTGTGGATTTGAGGAGATCTCTTCTCGTTCCCTATCTGTCACTCACTCGACGTTGTGTCGATGTAGTGACACTAGGGGTCACTCTTGGGAGCCTCAAACACCTCTGCTTTTTGAAAAAAAGGCCAATGGGAATTGGCGAGTGGAATTTGCATGCCACTCCCCCGGACATACAGGTATAAAAGGAGCTGGTATGCAACCACTCATTCAGATTTTCTCTTCAGAGCCGAGCGGTTCTATTCATTGAGCTGAATTCATCCGCCGATTTCATTTACCTCATCTGCTGGATTCACGGTGCATTTCAGCAGCTTCTCCCCCTCTGCACCCGTGGAGTGCAGAGAACGCCCCTGGGCACTTCGGCAGAACAAAAAAAGATACTCCCCTCGGGTAGGACCTACTATGAGACTTCTCCACGACATACTTCCGACAAGACTCGGTAAGATCATGTGATGTATTTCCACTCAAAATACCCCCCCCCCTCTGGGCGGGGTGTGGTCTCCAAGGTGTCTTCCCCTTAGGATTAACCCCCCCCCCCCCCGACGTAGACATTTATGGCCCACAGTCGGTTAACATATTCAACTCTTTTGAGGCCACGGCTGGGCTAGCCTGTCCCTATTTTTTTGGGCAGTCGACTTGTTACCGAAGGACCGTTCAATGCTCATAAGAGTGTTGGGGGAGGTTACATGATGGCCTGGTGCACTGGCTACAAGGCACACAGCGGTCTGCCTGTCTCGCACCACCAGTCCACGTAACACAGTTCAGCTAGTTGTGGCATTTTGTATAGGGACCCCTAGTGTCACTACATCGACACAACGTTGAGTGAGTGACAGATAGGGAACGTCCTGGTTACTTTTGTAACCTCCGTTCCCTGATAGAGGGAAAAAGACATTGTGTCCCTCTTGCCACATCACTGAACTACCCGCTGAAATGGCCAGGACCTTGTCTCGGCTCCTCAGGACAAAACCTGATTGAGTGGTTGCATACCAGCTCCTTTTATACCCATATGTCCGGGGGAGTGGCATGCAAATTCCACTCGCCAATTCCCATTGGCCTTTTTTCAAAAAGCAGAAGTGTTTGGGGCTCCCAAGAGTGACCCCTAGTGTCACTACATCGACACAACGTCTCGTTCCCTCCATCAGGGAATGGAGGTTACAAAAGTAACCAGGACGTTAAATTGCTAACTAGTTTGTGAAATACATACTGGAAAGTTAATAAAAAATGACCCCATCATTTTATATAACTAATATAACGTTAACCTTGTCCCTGACAACCATATCTCTCATGTCTATTTGCTGTTAGACAGCTATAGTTTGTCAGTGCAGTCAGTAATGCAGCAGATTGAAAGGAAAACATCAGAGCATCTTTTTGCAGCTCAGCAGACAACTAGGATTGCGTGGTGGTGGATTGCGTGTGGTGAGTGTTAATTTCATGCTTCGCTGTTACCTAGTTGGTGAGACACAATGCTGTAAAGTAAATAAAGTCCATCTTTTACTCTCTGTGACAACGAGCTTACAGCTAACTAGCTAACCACGTAGCTACTTTCATTGTTGTCAGCTGAGTGGAAGCTAATGTCATCAAACTGTTTTGTTCAGGATTCACAGTTTGGTACCCCTTCAACCGAACAATTCCAGTAATGTTATTTATGAAATGTAATATTTAAAATTCAGACATTAAAATAGGATATGTAATAAAAGTAGATTTAATAAATAGTGTATTTGCCTTGTGTAAATAATAATATATATAGGAACTGTATCTAAAATAAATGAGGGGTGATAAATACTATTACAACAGGCTGGAAAAATAGACATTTATTCATTTTAATATCCTATATATATATATTTTGAATGTGTTGAAACTTGACAATGGGCGACGCACCCTAAAAATGGCACCGTTTGAACGGTTTCATGCATCTTGTAAATGTAAACGAGTGTAAATGCCAACACCATCATATATATCGAAAGGACTGAAGCCTGTCAACCAAAACATGAGCTCATTGATGTCATTAAATGTGTCTGCTTTTTTATTCCATCAGTTACTCCTGGTCGGAGGCTGCCGTATATGTTTAGTTTATACATAGGGTTACGTCCTACATACATTTAATGGTGCAACGCTCAAATATTTAGTAGAGCGTAAACTGTGACTTAGTGCCCATATTTCGCCACAACTAGGCTAAGTTGTAACATACGTATAGCTCGTGCAACCGGCCCCTGATGTTTATTTAGCTATTTATTTTATTTTTATTTATTCTTTATTTTAATGGTCAGCAATTGACTGATACTAAACAGTACTGATGTTTATTTAGCTATTTATTTTATTTTATTTATTCTTTATTTTAATGGTCAGCATTTGACTGATACTTAACAGTACTGATGTTTATTAAGCTATTTATTGTATTTTTATTTATTCTTTATTTTCACAGTGTTCATTTCTAGAATTTTTTGACAATGTATAATAATAATGTAAAATGTTCTTTGATAAAATATTTGTTTAAGAAAGCAGCCTCCAGAGTACATTTGCATGGTCATATCGGTGCAAAATCAGTGAAAAATCCACATTAGCTATATCGGTCACCATATTGGTAATCTGTGAATTTTCCCTCTCTAAAATCGGTATCGGTCTCAAAAATCCCATATCGGTCAGGCTCTAATAATAACATGCAAAACACCACTCCGCACACTTAGCAACTGTGTAGCATTGTTCTGGCAACCACCCACAAAACCATAGCAGTGACCTAGCATCCACCCACAACACCCTAGCAACCACATAGTAACATGCTAAACACCACTCCGCACAAGTTAGCAACCACGTAGCATTGCTCTGGCAACCAACCACAACACCCTAGTAATCACTTAACATCCACCCACAACACCCTAGCAACTACATAGTAACAAGCTAAATACCACTCGGCACACATTAGCAACTGCGTAGCATTCTTCTGGCAACCACCCTCAACACCCTAGTAATTACTTAGCATCCACCCACAACATTCTAGCAACCACATAGTAACATGCTAAACACCACTTCTCATTTGTTAGCAACTGCATAGCATTGTTCTGGCAACCACCCACAACACCCTAGCAATCACATAGTAACATGCTAAACACCACTCCGCACACATTAGCAACTGCGTAGCATTGTTCTGGCAACCACCCTCAACACCCTAGTAATTACTTAGCATCCACCCACAACACCCTAGCAACCACATAGTAACATGCTAAACACCACTTCTCACTTGTTAGCAACTGCATAGCATTGTTCTGGCAACCACCCACAACACCCTAGTAATTACTTAGCATCCACCCACAACACCCTAGCAACCACATAGTAACATGCTAAACACCATTCTGCACACACATTTGCAACCGAGTAGCATTGTTCTGGCAACCACCCACAACAACTTTGCAATCAATTAGCATCCGCTTACAACACCCAAGTAACCACATAGTAACATGTTAAACAACTCTCCACACATGTTAGCAACCACATACTGTAGCACTGTTTTGACAACCACCCACAACAGCCTTGCAGTAACCTACCAGCTGCTCATAACACCCTAGTAAACACATAGTAACATGCTAAACACCTCTCCACATACTTTAGCAACCACGTAGCATTGTTCTGGCAACCACCCACAACACCCTAGCAGCAACCTAGCAACCGCTCACAACACCCTAGCAACCACATAGTAACATGCTAAACACAACGCCTCACACGTTAGCAAATGCGTAACATTGTTCTGGCAACCACCCACAACACCCTAGCAGGTACCTAGCAACCGTTCACAACACCCTAGTAACTGCATAGCAACACGCTAAACCCCACTCCTCACACATTATCAACCACGTAGCATTGTTCTGACAACCACACACAACACCCTAGCAGTCAGCTTGCAATGCCCCAGCAACCACCCATAGCTCCCTAGCAATTGCATAGTAACATGCTAAAAACTTTCAGAATACTTTGGCAACCACAAAGCAATGCTCTGCCAACCATCCACAACACCCTAGCAACATGGCTGCGAGTTTTGCATGCAACCATTACACCTCAGGTGTGCATACGTTTTTAATAATTTAGTGGTCTGGAATCAATTGTTCCACTTACAGTATATTACAGTTACCACTTGTACATGTCCAGGGCTGGACTTAGGGGGGTGGGGGGCCCTGGGCTGGACTCATTGTTGGGACCCTACCGACACTATAAAATATTGTGCTACCATTTCAGAAAGGAAAATTAAAGGTATTTCTGAAAGAACATATCATAAGCATTGAATTCTTCAGACACTGTCTACAAACACACAGAGAGACAGAGAAGCAGTGTATGTTTCCCTTCCCCGCTCAAAGCATTCTGAAATCGATCAAACTCCGCTCTAGGTTTTT
Organism: Myxocyprinus asiaticus; assembly: GCF_019703515.2. NCBI lineage: Eukaryota > Metazoa > Chordata > Actinopteri > Cypriniformes > Catostomidae > Myxocyprinus > Myxocyprinus asiaticus. The sequence continues at coordinate 37,517,962 of NC_059373.1, forward strand.
CACATTCTGCACCTTGCTATTAAATATACATGCATACATGAAATAATAGCATATCTTTATTATATTATTAGGGGGGAAAACACACAAATGAACAAAAAATTGGATTTATATATTTTGATCATTGGAAAGCCATTGTACTCTATTTCCAAGGATAAAAAAAGTGTTGAAAATGACCACATTTAAAACATTAAGCAGTCTCCACAGTCTGCGCATGCGACGTGATACTCTGAATTTAACATGACAGATAGCCCTATCTTACTAAAGCCATCGTTATTTCTTTTATTAAATTCATTAACATTTAATAAAGTTCAGCGCCTCAATAAGATTACAAATTATTTCAGTGTTGGCATTGTTTCTGAACTATTTCCATGTTGAGAAGACAAACTTTTTGCCAGGTTGATCTATTAGTGTTATGGTACGAGGATTTTTCGAGGTTTCTGGAAGAGGAGAGAGACATAACCCACCTTCAGTTATTTTCCCGATGTGAAAAGAGCACTTTGTCATGTTTTTGCCACAGGTCTATTTTAATTTCCTAATCAACCTTTTCTTTTCGTTATTACCTCCCTGCACTCACGTTCATCTTCATCATTTGTAATTTTAAGTAAGCAATTGTGATCACAATTTTTCTTTAAATTTGATCTTATAAACGTACAATTAGATTGGCATACTGTACGTAATGCTCGTGATGGAGCGCTCGGGCCTCATTCAAGAAACACGTGCAGAACTAATTTTTGTGTAAATCGTTTGTAAAGCCGGTCTGACTTAAATTGTCATATTCATGAAAGTTTACGTATTTTCAAAACATTAGTCAGTATGAACAAAATTTACACCTGCTCCTGACCGTGTGTAAATCATGCGTAAGACATCCGAACGTGTTGTGTTCTTTCATACAAAGTGCTATTACTACATTTTAATAGAAGTGAAATTAAATAATGAAAAAATTTAACTAATAATTAAATTAGTGAAATTAACCTTTAAAAAAGTATTTTTATTTAGAAATGTTTCTTTTGTGCTTGCAATTAAAAAAAAAAAAAAAAAAAGTAGATATATTTTTTTCCAAACTCTGTTTATCATTTTTCCAGCAGAAGATCTTGGCATGTTGTGAAAGGATCAGGGAAAGGTGCAGTTTGCATTTGATTTTCTCAAAAAAATTTATAATAAATAATGCCATCTAACGTGACTGGTTGGACATTTTATATATATATATATATATATATATATATATATATATATATATATATATATATATATATATATATATTAATTAATTATATTTATTTATCACACATTATACATTTGCGCATATACAGTGAAATTCTTTTTTTCACATATCCCAGCTAAGCTGGGGTCAGAGTGCAGGGTCAGCCATGATACCCCTGGAGCAGATAGGGTCAAGGGCCTTGCTCAAGGGCCCAACAGTGGCATCTTGGCAGTGCTGGGGCTTGAACCCCCAACCTTCTGATGAGCCACCACTGCCCCCTATACAGTGCATTCAGAAAGTATTCATACCCCTTCATTTTTTTCACATTTTGTTATGTTGCAGCCTTATGCTAAAATACTTTAAATTATTATTTTTTTTTCACATCAATCTACACTCCATACCCCATAATGACAAAGCAAAAACATATTTGTGATAACTTTGCAAATTTATTAAAAAGAAAAAACTGAAATATCACATTGACATACTGTAAGTATTCAGACCCTTTGCTATGACACTTGAAATTTAGCTCAGGTGCATCCCATTTCTCTGGATCATCTTTGAGATGTTTCTACACTTTGAATTTGACCTGTGGCAAATTCAATTGACTGGACATGATTTGGAAAGGCACACACCTGTCTCTATAAGGTCTCACAGCTGAAAATGCATATCAGAGCAAAATCCAAGCCATGAGATCAAAGGAACTGCTTGCAGAGCTCAGAGACAGGATTGTGTCGAGGCACAGATCTGGGGAAGGCAACAAAAAACTTTTGGCTGCATTGAAGGTTCCCAAGAGCAGAGAGACCTCCATAATTCTTAAACTGATGAAGTTTGGAACAACAAGGACTCTTCCTAGAGCTGGCCGCCTGGCCAAACTGATCAATTGGGGGAGAAGGGCCTTGGCAAGAGAGGTGACCAAGAACCCTATAGTCACTCTGGTTGAGCTCCAGAGATCATGTGTTGAGATGGGAGAAACTTGCAGAAGGACAACCATCATGGCAACACTCTACCAATCTGGGCTTTATGGCAGAGTGGCCAGACGGAAGCCTCTCCTCAGTGCAAGACACATAAAAAAGCACCTATAGGACTCTCAGACTGTGAGAAACAAGATTCTCTGGTCTGATGAAATGTAGATTGAACTGTTTGGCCTCAATTCCAAGTGTCAAATCTGGAGGAAACCAGGTACCGCTCATTACCTGCGCAATACCATCCCAACGGTGAAGCATGGTGGTGGTAGCAACATGGTGTGGTGGTGTTTTTCAGCGGCAGGGACTGGGGGACTGGTCAGGGTTGATGGAAAGCTAAACACAGCAAAATACAGAGATATCCTTAATGAAAACCTGGTCCAGAGCCCTCAGGACCTCAGAATGGGCTGAAGGTTCACCTTCCAACAGGACAATGACCCTAAGCACACAGCCAAGACAATGCGAGAGTGGCTTAGGGACAAATCTGTGAATGTCCTTGAGTGGCCCAGCCAGAGCCCGGACTTGAACCCAATCGAACATCTCTGGAGAGACCTGAAAATGGCTGTCCACCAATGATCCCCCTCCAACCTGACAGAGCTTGAGAGGATCTGCAAAGAAGAATGGCAGAAAATCATCAAATCCAGGTGTGCAAAGCTTGTCGCATCATACCCAAAAAGACTTGAGGCTGTAATCACTGCCAAATGTGCTTCAACTATGTACTGAGTTAAGGGTCGGAATACTTATGTCAGTGTGATATTTCAGTTTTTTCTTTTTAATAAATTTGCAAAGTTATCACAAATCTGTTTTTTTCTTTGTCATTATGGGGTATGGAGTGTAGATTAATGTGGGAAAAAAAATAATTTAAAGCATTTTAGCATAAGGCTGCAACATAACAAAATGTGAATAAATGAAAGGGTCTGAATACATTCTGAATGCACTGTATAGATGTGCTCTATAATTTAAGTTTCATAATTTAGTATAGGCATCGGTAAATCACGTTCAGTTGATAACATATGGTCAATGGTAATGCCGTTAAACCCATAAATAAGCACATCGCAGGCAGTTGCATACACAGTACAAAGGGGGAACAAAAAAGAAAAAGCCCACACAATGTCGTATAGCTTGCAAATCTGTAATATCTTACAGCATTTCGGTCAAAGACCTTCTTCAGGCATTCTATCACTTTCTTTAAAGATTTTTCCTGTTGCAAGGGAAGTATATCACCACATTCTTGGATTTACTGAAGAAGTTTCACCAATGATGCTGGCGATGCGCTCAACTGAACCGGAGAAGGTTAATGGTGGTGGACATCCTCTTGCCAGCGTGAACTGAAATTGTTTTACACTAAAGCTTCATGTCAAACCATTTTTATTGACCTCTTGGACTATTTAATTCACAAAAGAACCTCTGATGACAGCAAAAGCATGCAATGACTGTAAGTTCCTTTCTTACTTTTTAAAACAAACATGCAAGTGTTTTCTAAATCAGTATTTTACGATGTGAATGCACTCCATAAAAAAAAATGGATGCTAAAAGCTTCCTATTCTCATGCACTAGTGAGTCTGAAGCCTTCCTTATATGGCGTGGATTATAATAATTGTGAATGAACATGCATGTGCGCTCTACTTACGAACATTTGGAATTCACTAACACTCGCTAACTAATTCCTCCCAATTTTTTTTTTATATTTACGATATTTTCATGAATGAGGCTTTTTGAGTGAGAGAAACAGTCTGACACTCTGACTTTCAGAAAAAAATGCTCTTTTCTCCAGGCAAAATCACGCTCCCACTCTGATCAGCTTCCACTCTGCACCACTCACATACACTGCTGGGAGGCCCCCTGACAGCCAGGGGCCCTGGGCTGCTGCCCAGGTTTGCCCGTGTGTAATCCGGCCCTGTACATGTCTATATAATGTTTTTATCTGTACATATATTTTTAGGTTTACATCCTTAAAACACTTTTGTTTATAGAACTACTTCCATGCGGCAACATTAAGTGTCTGTCGCTGTTACTAGTTCAACAAAGAATGCGGTGAAGTAATATATAACTGTAATGTGGTCAACAAACCTGGAACTACTTCATAACCATGCCATTGTAGAAAATTGATCAACGCCTTGATTTGACAGCCTTAACAACTTGTAATATCTGTCAACCAATCAGAAGCAAGAATTCAACAATGCTGCAGTTTAGTTTACAGTAATACACATACAAATGAAGCATAGTACACAAGCTGGCAGCACTGTGAATAAATGCTAAAAATATGCAACTATCACACTTTTTTGAAAGTATAACCATACCACTTAAATATTTCATGTGTTTGCATGATACTGGTGTAATAGCTTTGCTTACCAACTGTGTATATGAAAAGTTATATTCAATCTTTCAAATTATGTTTGGACTAACTAAAAAACTACACCCTGTTACAGTAGTAGACAGCCTTACAGCTCAAGCAACAAACCTTTGATCAAAATTTAAGCTTCACATTTATTTTGAACCATCCAGAATGTTGCATAGACATCCATTGTAAGAGCATTACTGTAAACATATTTTCATAATTTTTTTTTTACAAACTGAGGGAGGAGTCCAAATTTTTTGACCGTCAGTCCATAGACACTTTGTTGAAAACAACCTGGAATATTTCATTTCTAGAATGATCTCTCATTTTTGGGGAAAAATAATAGCTATTTTTTCATGGTGGAAGTCGTGACCCACCGAGTGGCCCATTCAAACATACACAGCAACACACACACTTAAATGTGCAAAGCAGTGAAATGCACTAGCTTTCAGGAAGTGCATGTCGCTCTCTGCAGTTCACAGGTGGGAGTCAGGGGTCTCCACTGGTCAAATCGTGCCTTACACCTCTATCTGTCTGATAAAGACCTGCTGGGGAGAGATGGGATGAACCGGATGGTCCACATGGTCATACTGTGAAATCATTTGTCTAGGATCAGACTTGCAGGTCAATGCTTCCCTTCCAGTTAGACTAGACTGAAATCAATTCACAGATGCCCTGTTGCTGTCTGTTAAGAAAAGACTGTTGATTGTTGGGCAGCTTTTCATTTGCAACAAACTTGACTTACTGAAGCAAAAGTTTCTTTGACATACTGTATTATAGGGTGGGGGGAATTCACTAAGAATGAATTGCAGCAGTTGGTTTACCTGTTTCACCAAAGGAATTATGAATAATTTAGGTAATGGCACAAACATGCCCAATAAGTTTATGGCGAATGCAATTTGCACAACGTAATTTTCCATTTTGCAGGCTGGTTCTGAAAGTTAGGTTGTGGAGGATGCAGCAGATTAACATGATCTGGCTTACTTTACTGGGACACTGTAACTTGCCAATTTATCTCATATATTACTGTGTATCATTGTCATTTGTCCACCAGGATCCACAACATCAAACGACTCTTAAAATAACCTCTCGGATATTTCTGGTGCAATAGATGCTGTAATGATTCACTCTTCCCCTGCACTGATCAACATGTTTCCATACTTAACAGGTGCGCTCTCACTTCCAATGCTCCATGTATTTAAAGATGTTCTCCTTCTATTTCCAGCTGGATCAGTCATATTCTGCTAAAAATTATCACTGCCATTCCTTTCATTTTCACACACAGACACGTCCGGGGGAGGTTATATTGACTGTGTACGTCAGTACGGGATGCTGTTTATGAGCATATGTCACTTTTAGCATCACCTAATGATATGAGAACCATAGAAATTACACAACACCACAAAAATAGGAAATATATATAAAAAATAAATAAATAAAAAAAATCATGATTTCATTTGAATAGAGAGAAGGCTTAATATTAGGACATTTTATATAAAACATAAGAAAGAACCTTTCTATTTCTTGACCAGTCTATAGCCAGCGGTTGTCCAGTGTTATTTATGATGGGTTTATTGGCCAGCTGTAATGTTGCAGCATATTTGCTTTATGGGTTTCAGAGTCATTAGGTTCAGTCAGGTAATGAAGGTCTGCTGTTAACCCTTAAACACATGGTAATTTTCCCAAACACTCTTACATATTCAGGTCTTTAGAGACCCAGCACTTATATCTATCAAAAATGGATGTACAAAATACCCAGATAGTGTAAAATTTTAAAAATATTTTCAAGACAATTAGAAAACATTAAAATAAAATATATTTTGATGTTTTATTTTTCATAAATGAAAGAGACACTGCAACAAATCAGGACAAATCTAGAACAGGATTAATTATTTTCACACTGAAATTTCATGAGATGCAACTGGCTGTCAAACACATATTAAGCTACACATAACACATAAGATACACATGTGTAATCTATGTGTAACTTATGTGTAGCTTATGTGTATCACTTGTTGAGTCTAAATAGATGAACAACTTACATTATTTCAGTAGTACATCCAAATGACATTAGTCATATCATACTGTTCATGTGTTGTACTTGCTATAGGTTTATTAAATGTTGTTTCTTCGTCAAATAGCAATGTCAAATGTGAATCAAGTCAATCACTAAAAAAACAGCGCCACCTTGAGTAATAAATTGCATATATATTATGTATGTGTATACACATATAAAATACTGATAATTCACCATTGTTGATAATTAATTATTGCACAGAAAGTCAACGTGATCTAGTATTTATTTGTATAAATATAGTACTCGTTTCTCTTGTAAGACACAAAGAAGTAGATATCCCGTGATAGTAAACTTAAATAGATATGAAATAAGTATAAAAAAAAAATATAATATATGGAAGTACAAAAAAAAAAAAAAAAAAAAAACGACCCTATACACTTTTGGTACTTAAACCATTATAAAACAATATATATATATATATATATATATATAATTTATTTATTTATTTTTATTTTTTAGCAATTTTGCCATTTTTTTGTGTTACACTATTTATAAGAGATAGACTGAGGAATACTAAAAAGGTTTGTCCACAACTCCAAAAAATGGATGAGGTACAGGGGGTGGAATGAGGTCCCTGGAGCAATGTATTTATGGCTCACACTTTTTTTTTTTTTTTTTTTTTTTTTTAGAGAGATGACTTTGTTTTTTAGCTAATTAAAAATTTTGTGGGTTTTTTCGGCCTTCTTCTCCTTTCTTTTTCTTTTGATCAATGTTTAAGTAGCTCCCTAGAACAGGCTGGTCTGGTTTTCTGGTTTCAGAGGATTTGGGCACTTGTCGGCTGGTCAGGGGTTTGTTTCCCATACAACAACTTAACTCATTGCTTAATCACCATAGTATGATGTAGTGGTGCAGCAATCAGTAAATTTGAGGCTGATACCGATCATCGATACAGTATTTCAATATGGTGATCGGCCAATACTGATCCGATCACCGATATTTATTTTTTATGTGCCCCTTGCAACACTTTTGCAAGCTATATGCTGCAGTTATATGTTAATGCCCCACACTGTAAAATTACATTCAATATACATTAATTGTGAATTGCTAACATTTATTTGAATAGTAAACAGTTATTAATAGTTCTTTTGTCACTATCAAAGATCATTGTAACATACTGGTAACCAGTAAACACCATGAGAGCATCACACACAGCAGAGATCAGTTCAAAAATAAGAAAAATATATCTATTACAAGCTCCAAAACTGCTCCAAAGAGAAATCATTAATATACAGTATATGATTTGTTTACCGTCTTTAACATTTTGTTGTAACACAAATCACAATTTTAACGCAGTGCTGTTATTGCATGTTATTAGTGGTATTGTGACAAACATTGTTTCTACACTCCGTCTGATTGTCATGACTCAGGTTACATCACATATACTCAGATTTATATTTGCATTTTTATTTGCGGTTTTGTTCATTTTTACATCTGTTTGCAGTATCTTTGTCCTCTCCGCAGCGAGTCAGAATGACTACCGTAATGACTCTTGAAAATGGGCATCTTAATATTCATACACATGTAATTCATACACATTTTTAAAACAAACCACATTATTCATCGACAGTATATATATATAAAAATTAATTGATTTGTTGTTGCGTTTCTGCTGCTTATTTTGCCTAAGAGCATTATCTATTTATAAGTCCATTTGAGATACATGTCATGTGCTAAAAATACAACATGTGACTAAAAACTACAATTTTCAAAGACAGAATGATTGCATTTGGAGGAGGTAGAAAATCAAAAGCAACAGCTTTTATCTAAGATTAAAATTACTGTCACAAATGCTGACAAGAAAAAAACTGTGGGCAGATATCCCACAGGTGCATGTCACGGCCCCCTTTGGCATATCGCGGCACCGTTTTGCAACCCTTTCAGCCCCGTTTGGCGGCCGGCCCACTGGGAAAAGTCCCGGTTCTCCCTATGGCCAGTACGCCCCTGAGAATCTCTGCTTCTAACCACAGATGAGAGCTGTAGTTCCAAGCCTGCAACATTTGCAGTGCTGTTTGCAGTTGTTGGTTGGAACCAGAGCATGTGAGCGAAGTGGAGCGGTGTGGCACTCCGCTCGATAATCCGCTCCATGCGTGTGTGCTCCGCCCAGCCGCTCACGGCCCAAGCGGACGCTCCGCTCAAGTACCGCTCAAACTCACCGGTAAAAAAGCGTTCGCTCAAATCCCGCTCCGACATTAAAATTCTCTGTAGTATACTTGGTTCCAAACACGCACACAGGGGGTAGGTACAGTGGCCCAAGCAAATGCCCATTTGCCCCTCTGGGTTAAATATAGACTATAGGCCAACATTTAGTAAATTATCAAATGATTAATAACGTACACATCTGAAATTATGTGATTGTATTGTTGTGTTTTAGTATATAAAATCTCGCTGTTTATTTTGAACTGGTTTACAATGGCTGCTAGATAATCGGGTGAACCAGACCTTCGTCAGTCAAATATTTCTCTGTTAGCACATATGTCATCAACATCTTCAAATAGTACCTTAAATTTTTTTTTTTTACCTTTATTTACTTTAAACAAGTCATCAAACATGCCTCTACAAGTGATAAAACATATGTGTGTTGGCACGGAAACTCTCATATGTGCAAATTCACGCTTTTCAGATTCAACTGGATCTGAGTGACACAACCGACTAACACAATCTTTTCAACTTTAAAGTTTGTTCGAGTCGTTTATGGCAATAATGAAAACATGGACTGGTACCAGGGAAAAATATTGCATGTAAAAGTGAAATTCATAATTGTTTTTCAGTTGTCTCCACGGAATGTTTATAGATTAGATACATTAATATGTTTCTGATTTAATGCTATCAGACTTGGGGTCTGAAAATTAAAATGAGCAATTTCTCATCCTAATTTTGTGTTCAGTTTTAAAGAGTGTATTAATTTATCCAGAAAAGAGCAGTGAATGTTTTTCTCTTTTTCAGTATTGTTGCTTTATTAATATTCCCTTCAATTTTATATGTACGAATGCAAGCTAAAGGACTGTGGTTATTTATATAATAATTATCATATTAGTAGATACCATGTGCCCCCTTTGTTTTTATTTCTTGATATTTTTAAAGCACCAAAAAGTGAATCTGGACTTTATATGCGTCAAACGATCATGTCTTGTGCATGCGCTATTTATATGTACAGCAAGGTTTTGCTTTATGCAGGCAAAAACATATTTGCCTGCATAAAGCGAGATTTTGTCCAATATATATATATATATTCGATGAAATCATGTTTAATGGTCCTAAAACAAATAAAATTATTTAATTCACAAATTACACTGCCTTCCTTTAAGAAAAGTTTTTTTTTTTTTTTAATGTTCAATCATTTATAGATTTTATCTCTGCGCATGAATGCAGCAAGCGATGTCGAAGATGTTATCCGCAACCACTAATCTACAGTCAGTTTTTTTTGTTTTTTACATTTCACTTATCGTTAAGGTGTGGATTTGGCTTTGGGAAACTGACCAGCAGTTTTGTGCCACTTTACCCCGAAGCAGAAATCGAAATCTGGTCGATTAAGTGAGATAATTACGCAATTAAATTCTCTTTACTAATCAAATGCTCAATTGTACAACAGAGGCATGAAAGCAGAATGCTCCGCCTGCAAATTAGGACACTGCAAGCTCATACATGTTTATTGGTTTTGTGTGTGTGTTCACTGGGATTCAAGGCTAAATGCTTTTCCAATATACAGTATTATTAATCTTACATATTCAATTGAGGGTGCTCTAACGTTCGCAACCCTGCAGAACTGGGCTCGCATCTAGCTGGCAGCTGCACTAACATGATGGCAAAACAACAAGACACATTACTTATCTATGAATTTATTATCGAATAGTAGTGTAGTCTACTAGCTCACCTTTTGCTGCACTACCATGTTCATGTAGCACATCCTCGTGCTCTCTGGCAATGTGACACGTACGATTCCAAAAGGAATATTTGCTAATTCTCACAGTCTCTCCACAGTCCACACTCCCTTTCGATTTCCTCGTTCTTAGCTTTGATTTATACTTTGCATTTATTTAGTTTATAGGGTTTGCAACTTAACTAAAACAATGTTAGAGCTCCATAACATCGGGCCTATAGTTTATTTCGCAGATTCCCAAACCAGCATATCATGGGTTGAGCGAGCGGCACTGAGCGGCCTCCGCTCACATGCTCTGGTTGGAACTACAGTTTCGGGAAACACCAAATCGTTGAACTATGTGGGTAACAATGGAACTTGCAACCATAGTTGCCCAATGATATTTTTTTGGGAAATGCACCCCAGGCAAGAAGAAAAGCTAAAATCAGCAGCTGTTGTTTTTTTTTTTTTTTTGTTTGTTTGTTTTTCAGCAGAGCTGCTTTGCTGTCTACATAGACAGGTACATACATTTTAATGTATTGTCCAACTATAATTTAACTTAATAAGTGACTGATTTATAAAGCTCTTCATAGGTAGCAACTCAGAGTGTCACACAAATAGTGCATCTCATGCAAAACACACGGGAGTCTCCATTAGAGCTTGCTGTTAGCATGTTGCTAAGCTAACAACGTGATACTATAATAGGCATAAAAACACAGATCACACCCATCTACATTTTTCTTAACTCCACCACCATCTTGGATTCTTTTTTACGTTAAGCTTGTTGCAAAGCATTTTGAGATTGTCTTATTTGTTAAGAACACATGTCATGGGGGCGTGGGTAGCTCAGCAAGTAAAGATGTTGACTACCACACCTGGAGTCGCAAGTTCAAATCCAGGGTGTGCTGAGTGACTCCAGTCAGGCTTCCTAAGCAACCAATTGGCCCGGTTGCTAGGGAGGGTAGAGTCACATTGGGTTAACCTCCTCGTGGTCACTATAATGTGGTTGTCACTCTCAGTGGGGCGCATGGTGAGTTGTGCGTGGATGCCGTGGAGAATAGCATGAAGCTTCCACACACACTATGTCTCCGCAGTAACACGCTCAACAAGCCATGTGATAAGATGTGCCGGTTGACGGTCTCAGATGCAGAGGCAACTGAGATTCGTCCTCCACCACCCTGATTGAGGTGAGTCACTACACCACCATGAGGACCTAGATTGCATTGGGAATTGGGGATTCCAAATTGGGGAGAAAAGGGGAGAAAATCCAAAAAAAAAACAAAAAAAAAGAACACATGCCATGTTGCCTTTTGATTTTGGCAAAAACTATGTATCTTAGGCTTATGCTGCCTTCTAAAATTGGTGTGAATGTTCAAATGTTGTTTCCTACCTTTTGGAACATCCTTTGCATTTGGAGCACACTTATGATGCCTTAAAATGCTGTCTTGGTAAGCAGCTCACTGGGTTTTGGAACTCTCTCTCTCTCTCTCTCTCTCTCTCTCTCTCTCTCTCTCTCCCTTTTCACCTCCATCAAGAAAACCATTCTACACGACTACCCCTTGTTGTTGAATAATGGACTGCCTTATATGTACTGTGAGTGTGTGATCCAGGTGTTAATAACATATTGACACTTACTGCCTTCATCTGCTCCAGTGGAGAGTTTGATAGGGGTTATAGGTCAACATAAGGCAATATCTCAGCAGATGATATGATGGGAAAGAGCCATTTCAACATCAGTTTGTTATTCAAGAGACTGAACTGACTTGCTGGACCATTAAAGCTTAAAATCAACTGAATATGGTTCACTCCCCAGAGTGCATTTGTGCGTTATGAATGCTGAATGAATGACGTTGTGAGATATGCCATCCCTCTCTACTACACACAACGTTATTTATATTGCCTGTTTGCTGAAGAGAGACAGCACAAAACATAAAGAAAATATTCCAGCATAACTTGACAGAGAAAGATTTTCTTATTAACATTTCTGTAATACTTTCTACAAAGCCTCTGTATAAAATGTATTATAAAGATATTCCTAATGTAGAATAAAAGCATTCTTAATGCCTTTTAATAGACCAGTATGTTGTTATAAATAATTTTAGCCATTCTAATATCTACGTATTCATGTTAAAGTTACAGTTTAAAGAGTATAATGCATGATAGCAAATGATGTAAAAATGTTAATATGTTTTTTTGATACATTATAATGTTGAAAGGTATAACTTTAAATAGGTAAATATTATAATGTATTGTTGATGTTATGTAACTGTTGATAATGTACAAGAGCATGCAACAGATGTATTACAGAACAGCTTACAACTACTTTGATAACCGATTTTTTTTTTTTATTAATCTAATCTAATCTAATAATTAATTTATTAATTATATTCCATATTTTATCAAAAAGCAAGTAATTCCACATCTTGTCCAAATATCTCCTTGAAACAATGTGCAAGTTTTAATCCAGAAATGTAAATATACACAATACATTGTGTGCAAAAAAGTTTTCAAATATAAACGTTGTAATAAAATGCATCTAATTGATAATTGCATTTGCATTGCACTTTAATCAAATACATTTTTTTATCAATTAGTTGTTCCAACCCTAGTGTATTATGAGGCATTATGAATGTGTTATAATTAGGGCCATTAATTGATAAAACATTTGAATCTAATTAATTACATGATATGCCGATTAATTAATAGAATTAATCGCAATTCATCGCATATGTCAATATTTTCATTATAAATAATTATATTTAAATAATTTAAATAATAACTTTAGAGATGTGCTTTGTCCAGCTGTGTTTGAATGCAAGAATTGTGCTTTCTGCTATCATTAAGTGTGGTTTGTTGCCTGTACAGCTCAAGGACCAGTGGCATAGCCAGAAAATAACTTTTGGTTGGGCCACAATAAAATTTATCAGCTCACTAATTGCAGCACAAATTTGCTGAAACGCCCTAAACACAAAGCATTATATGCACAAAACCACAACTCTGTTTCTTTTATAAATAGCCAACTGTTGTTTGTTTAAGAACAGACTTTAAAAAAATTAGAATTTACAATTCAATTCTTCAGTTATAAATTAAAGTGACTTTATGCACAGGTTAAGATCTGGAGGATGCCAGAATGATCCAGACACACACACTTAATTTAACACATGTATCTAAACACATACAGTGCATCCGGAAAGTATTCACAGCGCTTCACTTTTTCCACATTTTGTTATGTTACAGCCTTATTCCAAAATGGATTAAATTCATTATTTTCCTTAAAATTCTACAAACAATACCCCATAATGACAACGTGAAAGAAGTTTGTTTGAAATCTTTGCAAATTTATTAAAAATAAAAAACGAAAAAAATCACATGTACATAAGTATTCACAGCCTTTGCCATGACACTCAAAACTGAGCTCAGGTGCATCCTGTTTCCACTGATCATCCTTGAGATGTTTGTACAACTTGATTGGAGTCCAGCTGTGGTAAATTCAGTTGATTGGACATGATTTGGTAAGGCACACACCTGTCTATATAAGGTCCCACAGTTAACAGTGCATGTCAGAGCATAAACCAAGCCATGAAGTCCAAGGAATTGTCTGTAGACCTCCGAGACAGGATTGTATTGAGGCACAGATCTGGGGAAGGGTACAGAAAAAAATTCTGCAGCATTGAAGGTCCCAATGAACACAGTGGCCTCCATCATCCGTAAATGGAAGAAGTTTGGAACCACCAGGACTCTTCCTAGAGCTGGCCGCCCGGCCAAACTGAGCAATCGGGGGAGAAGGGCCTTAGTCAGGGAGGTGACCAAGAACCCGACGGTCACTGTGACAGAGCTCCAGCATTTCTCTGTGGAGAGAGGAGAACCTTCCAGAAGAACAACCATCTCTGCAGCACTCCACCAATCAGGCCTGTATGGTAGGGTGGCCAGACGGAAGCCATGGAGTTTGCCAAAAGGTACCTGAAGGACTCTCAGACCATGAGAAACAAAGATTGAACTCTTTGGCCTGAATGGCAAGCATCATGTCTGGAGTAAACCAGGCACCGCTCATCACCTGGCCAATACCATCCCTACAGTGAAGCACGGTGGTGGCAGCATCATGCTGTGGGGATGTTTTTCAGCGGCAGGAACTGGGAGACTAGTCAGGATCGAGGGAAAGATGAATGCAGCAATGTACAGAGACATCCTTGATGAAAACCTGCTCCAGAGCGCTCTGGACCTCAGACTGGGGCGAAGGTTCATCTTCCAACAGGACAACGACCCTAAGCACACAGCCAAGATAACAAAGGAGTGGCTCTGGGACAGCTCTGTGAATGTCCTTGAGTGGCCCAGCCAGAGCCCAGACTTGAACCCGATTGAACATCTCTGGAGAGATCTGAAAATGGCTGTGCACCGACGCTCCCCATCCAACCTGATGGAGCTTGAGAGGTCCTGCAAAGAAGAATGGGAGAAACTGCCCAAAAATAGGTGTGCCAAGCTTGTAGCATCATACTCAAAAAGACTTGAGGCTGTAATTGGTGCCAATGGTGCTTCAACAAAGTATTGAGCAAAGGCTGTGAATACTTATGTACATGTGATTTTTTTCGTTTTTTATTTTTAATACATTAGCAAAGATTTCAAACAAACTTCTTTCACGTTGTCATTATGGGGTATTGTTTGTAGAATTTTAAGGAAAATAATGAATTTAATCCATTTTGGAATAAGGCTGTAACATAACAAAATGTGGAAAAAGTGAAGCACTGTGAATACTTTCCGGATGCACTGTAAAGCCCTACTGGTCTGTTTGCTCTGTAAAATGACACAGTGCACAACCCCTGTCCAATAAAATATTATTTGTTTATCACACTGACCAACATGTTTTTTAATTTTATTCTCAGCACGCTACCATTTTGTGCTGGCATGCCGAGACGACACAGTGCGAGTCTGATATCAGATAAGACTCTGCTGTCAAACCCACCACCACTGTCCATTTGTTAGTATTAGTGCTCAATATAAACAGCACATTAAGTAAAGGCAGTGGTTTACATCACAGCAATTTTAACCACCCAGAGTTATTTTTAGTGCACTGATGGTATTTTAAATTTGTTGGACATGCACTTGAAAAGAAATAAAGCATGAGAAGCATGATTTTATTCAAGGCAGAGAAGTCACGTTTTGCATTATGTGCATTGTCAGTATTTGTGTTAGTGTCAAACGTGTTGAGGTTTGAGCAGTGGCATGAGTCACAGCTGTATGCTGTATTCACACTTTTTATAGGAAGGTTGAGACGTTAATATTTTAAGCCGGTATTCAACAGGGGTGATGATTTCAACATACCCATGATATTTATAGCTTTGCTTTCAGAACTGTGTATTTTATTTCATATTTAAGCTAAAGGTCCTGCCTTTATTCAAGTTCATACTAGAGGCATGCAGTTTAAAAAAGCATTGTCTGTTTGCTTAAAAGCAGCTGTTATTCATGATGAATGGATTGTCAGGTTTTAGGTTTTAGGAAAAAAAAAAAAACATGTACGACAGATACACATCTAGACATGTACTGGAAAAGGAAAATGCGCCAAGGGTAAAGTAAGCCAACATTTAATAAATGTATGTTTTCATGACTTTCGATTGCATTAACACTTTCCAAACAATGGAAACTTGAGGGATCAATGCAGACAGAACATTGTTAATAAAACACTCTTAAAAATGGCACTTATGAGACAGTTCTTTTGACTCTACAACGTGAAACATACAGCGTGACCAGTGAAGTCTGATTCCAGAATGAATGACTCTAATAAGCCGGTTCTTTTGAATCCACAATGCGAAACATACAGTGTGACCAGTCTAATCAGATTCCCAAATGAATGACTCTTATGAGCCGGTTCTTTTTAGTGAATCAAAAACATGTAGCACTACCAGTGTAGTCTGATTCCCAAACAAATGAAAATGACTCTTATGAGACGATTCTTTTGAATCTACAGTGCACAACATACAGCACTACAAGTGTAGTCTGATTCCCGAACAAATGACTCTTATGAGTCGGTTCTTTTGAATCCACAATGCGAAACATACAGTGTGACCAGTCTAATCAGATTCCCAAATGAATGACTCTTATGAGCTGGTTCTGTTTAGTGAATCAAAAAAATGCAGCATTACTAGTGTAGACCGATTCCCGTATGAATGACTCTTATGAGCCGGTACTTTTTAATCTACAATGCGAAACATACAGCACGACCAGTGTAGTGCGATTCCCGAACAAATGGCTCTTTTGAGATGATTCTTTTGAATCTACAGTGCACACAGCTCTACCAGTAATGACTAAGTAATGACATCATGTAAATAAGAACTGTAACCGTGTTATAAATTGAAAACCGTGTTGAATTTACGGCTTGTGAGACTTCAGTCAGGCAGTGCAGTTGCTGACTGGTTGTTCATGTGTCAATGCATTTAGTTGTAATCATTGGAATTTTGTAAAAGAATGAATAAATGAAACATGTTATCACATTTTTGGATGGTTTAGAATTTTTATTTAGTAAATAGTCAATTAAACACCTTTTACAAATTTGCTTCTGATTAGTTATTTCTCCTCTGTCGAAATCTGAAATTAAATGCAAATGCATTTAAAAGAATCACTTTTCTAATTCCAAATATTTCTTCCTCAAAAGTACAAAAAGAATCATTAATGGAACCGTTAACATACCGGAATCATTAAGAAGAATCAGAACCGGAATCATTAAATTCCTCACAATTCTCATCCCTAGCCAACATACAGGACCTACTATATGCCAATGAGTGGATATTTGAATGGCAATTTGTGTGCGTGTGTTTTTGTGTTGGATCTTTGCACAGCCATATCTCTAGGCAGAGCTCTAACTCCTGCAGAAGTGTTTGAGTGTGCTCTCAGTTTCTATGCCTCTGATTGGCTGCATCATCTGTGAGCCACGCGCACATGGTACTGTCCCCCTCCCATCCCTCTGTGAGAGAGGTAGTGTGCTGCAGAGTAGACAGATGGTCTCAGATGGTCTCAGACAGTAAAAATCCACACGCTCAAACTAACAAGACGTGCAGCTGCAGGTGCCGCCGATGAGAAGCTCTGGACACCTGTTTCTCTAAACCATCTCTGATCTATTGGTTTGTTTGTCCACCTGTGCAAAGGAAAGACCACTTCTGTTGCCCTTCTCTGGTGTAGTTAGTCTGAGGGTGTGGGGTGGTAAAATGGGCAGACAAGGGCAGGATGGCTGCACTGCTGTTCCCGGCATGCGTATGCAGCGCTCGCAGAGCCGCCTCAGCTTGTCTGCGTCCTTTGAGGCACTGGCTGTCTACTTCCCCTGCATGAACTCCTTTGATGAGGGAGACGCAGGTAAGAATGAAGTCAAGCTTTCGGACATGACATATGGGTCCTGTTCTTTTGAAACCTTTCTGGTGAATATAGGTAAAGTGGAACACTTAAGCTTAATCATCTTTCTAATTGTGTGCATTATTCCAATTCTAAAAAATGTAATTATGTTCATCCTAAACTAGTATGTGATGACACTGACAAAACAACGGCAATCGCAAAATATCAGAAAGTGTCCCACTTTACCTGTATTCACCCTGTTTGATAGTGTTGAGTTTGGTTTTGAAGAGTTTGTGTCCACCTAAAAGCCACTTCATGGGAGTATGATTGTGGAGATTTCATTTGTTTTTGTGGTTTGATTGGATGATATGTTGTGGGACAGAGCTGTTAGATGTTGGTTTAACTGGTGTTGTGTTTAAAGGAAACAGATACATGGTTTGACCTTTTTGCAAATTGCATCAATGCAACACGTCTAGGCAAAACAATATTCTTCATCCCATTATTACAGACATAATACTTTTCCCTTAGGTTGTAATACACAGCATATGTTGTGAAAGGTCAGACATGGCTGCATTTGTATTGGTTCTAAATATTTGTGTAACTAATTTTGCTTTAAAATGAAATGCTAAGTCACGTTCCATTAGTTTCTCTCAAGTTTGATGTGAAATATCCTGTATGTCAGATGACAAATGGATGGAAAAGATAGACAGACAGACAGAGAGACAGATAGATAGATGGACAGACAGGCAGACAGACAGACAGGCAGACAGATGGATGGAAAGATAGACAGACAGAGAGACTGATAGACGGACGGACAGATGGATAGACAAATACAGAGATAGATAAATGTATAGATAGACAGATGGGTGGAAAGATAGACAGAGAGACAGACAGAGAGGCTGACAGATAGATAGATAGACAGACAGACAGACAGATAGATAGATAGATAGACAGACAGACAGACAGATGGATGGATGGAAAGATAGACAGACAGAGAGACTGACTGACAGACGGATAGAGAGATAGATAGACAGACAGACAGACGGATGGATAGATAGATATACAGACAGACAGAGAGACTGATAGACAGACAGACAGACAGAAAGAAAGAAAGAAAGAAAGAAAGATCCAGCTGCACAGAAAGGTACACTGATGCCCCCTGCTGGTCACAATGATTCTCTTGAGATTTTTAAGCTTCTCATTCAGTCAGTGCTTATCAACATATGACTTGTATTTTGTCTTGAAGGTGAAGGTTAAAATACTTTCTCCTATCCCAGCTTAATATGCACAGATAAGTTAGCCATTCCTTTGATGATTTTCTGAAGAATGTGAACTCTGTGACTGTGTTGCTTTCAGTTGCTCTGTTTGTTGAAATGGTCCAGCATGTCAATTTCTGGCTCAGCCAATAGTGTGAGTTTGCCACACACTACCTGTTTGTCGGCCAAAGACAGACATGGCCGAAGTATAATGCACTTCTCTTTCTCTCATTTCCTCATCTCCCCTTCTCCTTCTGTCATGTTCAGAGGAGGGGAAAAAGAAGAAGCCGGTGCGTCTGGCAATCCAGCGGAGTGTGGAGACAGGTTTAGCCGTTGAGATGAAGAGCAGAATGACACGGCAGCCTAGCCGAGAGACCACAGAAGACGGTGAAAAGGCAAAACCTGGAAAGTAAGTGCTGCGACCTCCATGACACCATTCTAAATTAAATAAATGGAGTTTCCTACTGAAGCTTGGTAGGCATATGTTCATTTAATTTGACCAATCACAATTCTTCAGTAAGCATGTGTAAACCGCTGCTTATCACCGCTGCGACAATTCTTCCTCCAAACCCAAGGGCGTAGGCTTGGCTTGAACTTTGGGGGTGTTGCAACGTGAAGCATTTACATGTTTCCATTGATCATGGTATAAATATTGGGGGTCTGTACTTGCTTGTTTTGATTATTGGGGGGGGGTTACCTCCCCCCCCACCCCCCATCCCCCCTGGAATCTATGCCCCTGTCCAAACCTGTTTACCTTCACCTCTATTTAAGGAATACATTAACATGCAAACGACTAAATTAGTGGTGTTTGCCAAGTCAAACGTCACTATTACTATTGCTCATACTTAAAAAAAAAACCTTAACCCTAAATATTAAACATAGCCATGTAACTTATCCTGCACCGTTTGTGCTACAGACATGAATGAAACCTCAACTCAAGTGACTTGTTAAGGAGAGGTGTGCTGCTAGTTTTTTTAATATGAGGGTCCTGAGCCATATCTAGGGACTAGAATATTATAGATATTTAAAGGAGGACACTTTGAACTTGGGCCATTAAGCAACCACCTAGGAACCACCCAGAACACCCTAGCAACCACATAGCAATGTGTTAAAAACCCTGCCTGCAAGTATTGCATTGACAAGCACCACGCATTTTTTCTTCACAAAATGCCAAAATCTAGTTCTATAATTGTTCCGTATTGACCTTATATCCTCAAATCACATGATGTCATCTCTACCATTGTTTATTCCGTGGGTTTGAGTCACAGTGATTATATCTGTAATTAAATGAACCCATTAGCATGTGGTTGACTGATTTTATCTTTGTTTCTGTACAGTCTCATCTTCCCTGGGGTGAAGATCTCATCAGATAGCCAGTTCACTGAGTTTTTGGATGGTCTTGGTCCCGCCCAGCTGGCAGGAAGACAGACGTTGGCCACACCTCCTATGGGTAAGTACAGAGGTACAGTTCTCTATTTATTAACATAAACACTGTAACAGATATGTGCCAAAAATATGACAATCTGTCCTTACAATACATGGCCCATCTTCATGCAATAACTGTAATAACTTTTTTAAATAAAGGGGCCATGTTATACTTTTATGTTATTGTTTTATCTGAGGTCCACATACAGTGCATTCAGAAAGTATTCAGACCCCTTCATTTGTTTTTCACATTTCATGTTGCAGCCTTATGCTAAAATACTTTAAATAATTTAATTTTTTCACATCAATCTACATTCCATACCCCATAATGACAAAGCAAAAAACTGATTTTTGATAACTTTGCAAACTAATTAAAAAGAAAAAAACTGAAATATCACATTGACATACACTACTGGTCAAAAGTTTTGAAACACTTGACTGAAATGTTTCTCATGATCTTAAAAATCTTTTGATTTGAAGGCGTATGCTTAAATGTTTTAAATTAGTTTTGTAGACAAAAATATAATTGTGCCACTATATTAATTTATTTCATAATAAAACTAAAATTTAATTAAAAAAAAAAAAGTTTTTGAAATTGATGACTTGGACCAAATAATAAAGAAAAGCAGCCAATAAGTGCCCAACATAGATGGGAACTCCTTCAATACTGTTTAAAAATCATCCCAGGGTGATACCTCATGAAGTTGGTTGAGAAAATGTCAAAAGTACATGTCTGCAAATTCTAGGCAAAGGTACATTGAAGATGCTCAAATATAACACAGTTTTTATTTATTTTGGATTTTAAGTCACAACATAATTCCCATAGTTCCATTTATGTTATTTCATAGTTTTGATGACTTTATTATTATTCTAAAATGTTGAAGAAAAAAAAAAAAAAAAAAAAAAAAAAATATATATATATATATATATATATATATATATATATATATATATATATATATATAGAATATAGTATGAGTAAATGTTTCAAAACTTTTGACCAGTAGTGTAAGTATTCAGACCCTTTGCTATGACACTTGAAATTTAGCTCAGGTGCATCCCATTTCTCTGGATCATCTTTGAGATGTTTCTACACTTTGATTGGAGTCCACCTGTGGCAAATTCAATTCATTGGACATGATTTGGGAAGGCACACACCTGTCTCTATAAGGTCTCACAGCTGAAAATGCATATCAGAGCAAAAACCATGCCATGAGATCAAAGGAACTGCCTGCAGAGGTCAGAGACAGAATTGTCTCGAGGCACAGATCTGGGGAAGGCAACAAAAAAACGTTCAGCTGCATTGAAGGTTCCCAAGAGCACAGTGGCCTCCATAATTCTTAAATGGAAGAAGTTTGGAACAACCAGGACTCTTCCTTGAGCTGGCCACCCGGCCAAACTGAGCAATCCGGGGAGAAGGGCCTGGGTAAAAGAGGTGACCAAGAACCCTGTAGTCACTCTGGTTCTCCAGAGATCATATGTGGAGATGAGAGAAACTTGCAGAAGGACAGCCATCACTGCAACACTCCACCAATCTGGGCTTTATGGCAGAGTAGCCAGACGGAAGCCTCTCCTCACTGCAAGACACATAAAAAGCACCCATAGGACTCTCAGACTGTGAGAAACAAGATTCTCTGGTCTGATGAAATGTAGATTGAACTGTTTGGCCTCAATTCCAAGCGTCATGTCTGGAGGAAACCAGGCACCGCTCATCACCTGCGCAATACCATCCAACAGTGAAGCATGGTGGTGGTAGCATCATGCTGTGGTGGTGTTTTTCAGCGACAGGGACTGGGGGACTGGTCAGGGTTGATGGAAAGCTGAACGCAGCAAAATACAGAGATATCCTTGATGAAAACCTGCTCCAGAGCGCTCTGGACCTCAGACTGGGCCGAAGGTTCACCTTCCAACAGGACAATGACCCTATGCACACAGCCAAGACAATGCAAGAGTGGCTTAGGGACAACTCTGTAAATGTCCTTGAGTGGCCCAGCCAGAGCCCAGACTTGAACCCAATCGAACATCTCTGGAGAGACCTGAAAATGGCTGTCCACCGACGGTCCCCATCCAACCTGACAACTTGAGAGGATCTGCAGAGAAGAATGGCAGAAAATCCCCAAATCCAGGTGTGCAAAGCTTGTCACATCATACCCAAAAAGACTTGAGGCTGTAATCGCTGCCAAAGGTGCTTCAACTAAGTGCTGAGTTAAGGGTCTAAATACTTATGTCAATGTGATATTTCAGTTTTCTCTTTTTTAATAAATTTGTTATCAAAAATCTGTTTTTTTCTTTGTCATTATGGGGTATGGAGTGTAGATTGATGTGAGAGAAAAAATAATTTAAATCATTTTAGCATAAGGCTGCAACATAACAAAATGTGAAAAAAAACAAAAACAAAATGAAGGGGTCTGAATACTTTCTGAATGCACTGTATAATGTTAATGAAGGTTTTTTGGCACCAAAAACAGTACAACCATTTTCTACTTTCTCTCTAATTTAAACGCATGGTTTCAGTGTTGCTTTTCCTATAAGACTTCAATGTAAACGGCACGATTGGCTAACACTTTTGCATAGGAAAAAAGTATCAATGCCCCACCATAACATGTAGGTGAAACATAATATTTGCATGTGCTTTGTAACGGATGACAATGGCAATTTAAGTTGCAATGCTTGGTGTCAGCACTTTATTGTCATGCACTTACAGTACCTTCTAAAACAGCTGTGTTGATAATACGGCAACCGCCAATTTCCCTTTGTGCATTACTTTGCATTACTTTACCCAATGTTCTTTTTTTCATTGGGGAGGATGTTTTGAGTTCTGAAACTTACAGTATGCTTTTCTACAATGAACTCTTATATGTCAAAAGATCAGGGCAAATTTGATTTCTCATGTCAGGACCCCTTTAATCAAATGGTTTCTGCAAAGTCTAGAGTCTAGATGTGGCTTTTCTTCACAGGTGACATCCAGATTGGTATGGTCCACAGGAAGGAGAGGTTGGATGTTGAAGTTATTCGGGCCAGAGGTCTGGTGGGAAAACCAGGCAACAAACAGACACCAGGTAAGTCTCGTGACTTGTTTTGGACCTAAAATGCTTCGCGTATTGTAGGGTTTGCATGAAGCTAAAAACACTCAAATCATGAGCATCCAGCTATGTGATGATTTATTTGAGTAATCATTTGGCAAACCAATCATGATTCATCAGTGTTCTTTCTTTAAATATGACATTCTTTTATGCCGTTGTTCTTTTGCAGCACCCTATGTGAAAGTATATCTGCTAGACAACGGCAAGTGTATCAACAAGAAGAAAACACGGACAGCGAGAAAAACGCTGGATCCACTTTACCAACAGCAGCTTCAGTTTGAGGAGAACCCTGAAGGGAAGGTTTTGCAGGTAACAATGCTCAGATGATTTGCATACCCAATTTGTATACTTCCTAAAGTATGTAATGCAAAAAAGTATGAAATGGTAAAGTATATAGTGAGACAGCACACTATTAGAGCACATGACCACATCATAAAAATTGAAAATTGATCTTGATACCACAGACCCTTTTTTCACATAGTCACATATATCCAAGAGAGTTATCTCCTTCTCTTGTGTCGTGCATGGGGTTTTAGGAAATATTTTGGTTTTAAATTGGTTTTGTTGGCTAAAAGCATGCATCCATAATTAAAAAATCTACCAGAAGTAGTACACTATCAGTCACACACTGTGATTTAGGATGCACAAATCTTATTCTGCATATCATATGAGTGTAGTATGCAAAAAGTTATTCAGATCCAGTTAAATTTGAGTACATCAAATTTTATCAGGTCATGTTTCACCCCAAAATCAATAGAAAGAAATAACAAAATATATTTTAATTAAAGAAAGTGAAGCCTGTTTTTATGACCATTAGGATTTTTTTTTTCATGACAATTAAGCAAGCCCTCCACCCCCTCCCCGGCCAAAGTTTGTCATTACTTTAATGCACAAAAATAGCATACCTCATACTCATCACTGTAATGCAAAAAAAAAAAATAAATAAATAAATAAATAAATAAACATTATGATAGTTTTTGTTGTGTTGACTTTAATTTATGATAATTTAAATAAATAAAATAAAAGCACTGTGTTATTGTATTACAGTGATGAGAACCTAATGAGAATCATCATTGAGAATAATAAGAATTACAAAAAAAATCTTAATGTCACTAAATCTATCAAGAAAATGTCCTATTTTACTCAATAATCAAAAGAAACAAATAATAAATTATATATTTGTATGAAGAAAATGAAGCCTGTTTCAGGTCCATAAAGATTTCTTTCATTGTGACATTATTTCCACGACCTTTACGTACATTTCGCAATGCGAAACATGATGGTCATTATGATATTCTCATTACTGCAATGTGAAAAAATTATATATTATTGTTGTAAAGTATTTATAAATCATAGTAGTCAGAGGTTGCTCTAGAAAAAAATCTGTCATGGTCTGTTTTTATCTGTCATTCCTGTTTTCATAAGTACTTGGGGTTACATTCAGGGACATAGCATCCATTATAATGGTATACACATGACTGTGGATCTTTAATAGATTTTTAACTCTCCCAGTGAGTGTGGTGAAACTAATGAGTTCTAGGGTGAAAGTTTCTACCTGTCAATCAACCGCTGCGTTAAAACAAGATTTTTGAACTTTGCCGGTTACATGAGTCTTTACAAGGAGATAACCATTCGTTTTGAAAATTTGAAAAAGCGCATACATACAGTACGTGCTCAAGTTCACAGAACTTTTTCAGTGTGCCTGATATTTACATTAACACAGGTACTCCTTTAAAAAAAAAAAACAGAGAATCCTGCTCTAAATATCATGTTTGCACTTAGTACACAGTAATTGGCAAAAACAATATGCCACTTTTCTGCGCTTTCCTTTTGTTCTTTTACTTTTGGCACTTTATTATCATGCAGCAACACACTGACATAATGATTGATGTATGCAGTCATGAAATCAAAGAACCTTCACTCGAAATTCCAATGCAAGTGGTCAAAAATTATGCATATTACCAGGTGTACAAGGCGATGGTTAGTTTATTATCTGTCAAAATGAGGGACAGCATTTGGATTACCTGTTAATAAAAAAAATATAAATAAAAAAAATGGTAAATGATGGTAACACAGCCCGTCTGCGAAATGTCCAGACATGTCACGGGAATGAGATTCATTATTGAAAACAATGGTAGTAGCAAAAGTAAAAAGTAAAACATATGAATGCTTTATGGTAATGAGAATCATCATGGAAAACAATGGAAATAGGAAAAATAAAATGTTCAGGCATGTTACAGTAATGAAAATCATCATGGAAAACAATGGAAATAGTACAAATAAAACGTCCAGACGTGTTACAGTAATGAGAATCATCATGAAAAACTATGGAAAAAGTAAAAGTAAAACATCCAGATGTGTTACGGTAATGAGAATCATCATGGAAAACAATGTAAATATAAAAAGTAAAACATCTGGATGCGTTACAGTAATGAGAATCATCTTGGAAAACAATGGAAATAGGAAAAATAAAACATCCAGTCATGTTACTGTAATGAGAATCATCATTGAAAACATTGGGAATAGTAGAAAGAAAATGTACGGAAATGTTACAGTAATGAAAATCATCATGGAAAACAGTGTAAATAGGAAAAGTAAAACAGCTGGACCCGCTACGGTATTGAGAATCATCATTAAAACAGTGTAAATAGGAAAATTAAAACGTTTAAATGTATTACGTTAATGAGTATCATCACTGAAAACAATGGGAATAGTAAAAGTAAAACATCCAGACATTTTACGGTAATGAGAATCATCATGGAAAATAATGGAAATAGGAAAAGTAAAATGACTGGATGCATAACAGTAATGAGAATCATCACTAAAACAATGGAAATAGTGAAAGTAAATGTCCAAATGTGTAACGGAAATGAGAAACATCACTAAAACAATGAAAATATTAAAAGTAAAATGTCCAGATGTGTTACGGTAGTGAGAATCATCATTGAAAACAATGGAAATTGTGAAAAGGGTGGACATATTTTGGTGAGATTCACCCATTTAGCTCTGCATCCATTTTGGAAACCGCTGTTCTGACCAATCACTTTTTGCTTTACAGATCATTGTTTGGGGGGACTATGGCCGCATGGACCACAAATCCTTCATGGGAGCCGCCCAGATCCTATTAGATGATTTAGAGCTGACCAACATGGTGATTGGCTGGTACAAACTCTTCCCTCCCACCTCATTGGTTGACCCGACATTGGCACCTTTAAGTAGAAAACCTCCAGAATCTGGCCTGGACAGCTCCAACATTCGGTCGTAGCGGCACGAGGAGGTCAGCGATGGAGAGTGACGTGAGTAGCTACAGCTACAAACAGAGAAGAGACAGTCTAGACGGGTCACGTCCTGGTTACACTGCATGCTTGATGTTGTGTCCTCTCAACCCGTGTGACGAGAGGCCGTGAAAAGGCCTGCGTCCTTATGCCAAAAAATAAATGAAAAGCAAAAAGTATGCTGCTGTCACGTGCAGGGAACAAAAGCCACAGGAAGTCTCCGTTCAGCTGAGGAGTTCTGACTCTTCACAAAGTGGATGAGGAATAAGAGCTGATTTCTACAAGAAGTTTTCACAAGCGCTGTTTTGCAAAAGGAAGATGCCATTACACTTTTGGCTGTTTGCTTTCTGTTGTGTTTCAAGAGATGTCAGTGTTTCTTACCTAGAACTTGATGCATTGTAGCCATTACTGTGAGCCAAGCTGTGAAAAGATGATCGTGAAAGAGAGGAGCATTTGGCTGAGGTGGGAGCAGAAAAAAAGGGGAACCTCAGAAAGGTGACGTCTATGCGGGAATGTGTTCCTTACATACTTCAAGACAGATCACCAAATGATCTTCAAAGTTCAGCGATGAGAAAATGATATGGCCAGATTTTGTTTTTAATTCAGGAAACGACAGAATGAATCTGAAAAAAAAAAAAAGACTTTTTGTGTTCCGGTCTGATGTTCTGTTTGTTGATGTACTGTATAAGTTTATTTTTCTTTCTTTCTTTCTTTTTTCTTTTTCTTTTGTTTTTTTTTTTTTTGCATGGATGTACATTTTTATTTTTTTGAGAGAAAAAAAAGGCATAAGGTTATTTTCCTTGAGGCTGCAACTTGCAAAAAAAAGAAAAAAAAAAAAGAAAAAAGAATAACAAAAAAGAGGAAGTAAAATAGTTAAGGATGCACAGGTCAGCCATTTTCAACAGTTTGTATTATTTTTAATATGAAATTCTCTAGTGCATGGTATTCAAAGAGACATAATGCAAAGTGCTAAAGATGTGACTGTCATCCTTTAGAATATTCTTCTGTATTTTTACAGATCTCAGTTACAGGTGTGGCCTGGGAAGACATTATATCTCATAATTATCAGGAAAAAAGCAGTCTTCTACGGGAGGGAAAGAGATGGTTGAGGAAAACAATAAATGTACGAGTGTAACAGTATGAGCAAATTGTAAATTTCTCCCTTCAGAGTCAGCCATCATTGTGTTCATGTGGAGACAGAGCTGTATATTATTTTATGGGTCTGTTATGATTCCACTGTTACATTATGCAAGAATGGCTCGTTCATTCAAAGCAAGCATGTTGAAAGGGTCTGCAACATGGATTGAGCACACCGTCTGAGTAATACAGCATGTTTTGATAGAGACATTGGGGAATTTTTTGCCGTTTTGTGTACAGTGCATGTGGACCGGAGGCGCCGCTGTCCCCTGATCTGACCTCGTCCACAGATTCAGATCGGGGTTGATGTTCTGTGGCCAATGGTTCAGATATTCAACGCAACATTCCACCTCTTGGCACTCATCTTTATTGAAAAGAAAAAAAAAGAAAAGACAATAACTGACAAAAGAAAACAAAAACATGGGGGAAAAGAGGGTAAAGAAGATCATTTATATTTATTCAAGGTTGACTTGGAAAATAGGTTACAAGGATATTTTATTTTATTATTGTTATAAAGAAAACAATATTAAAAAAAAAAAAACAGATCCCATTGAATGGTGCTGTATGAAGACTCTGAAGTCGGAGTGGGCTGGACAATGTTCTCTCTCATCATGTTGGTAAACACAACAGACACTGGTTGTCGATTGAGGAGCTGGGTTCATGAAGATGGGAAAATTGCCACAGAATATGAATTTTTCATTGTTTCTTGTTTTGAGAGAATAAATTCATTTACTAATTCCTATGTCTGTGTCTTATAGTAATCAAAACTTGCTCACTGACATAAAAGGCCATACAGTATATGGAATTACTTGCTAAGTTGACTTTGAACTTCACTCAAAAAAATTGAAGATGTATGCATTTTAAGTGCATACCAAATTTACATCCAATTGAATAACAAAAAGTAATACAACTTATATTTGTTAAAATAATTATATTTTGTTAAAGATTACTTGAATTTAAATGTGTAACCCTTAGAAATATTTTTTTAGTGTTTTTGAACAATTAGGGGAATGCCAGTGTGCATTTACTGATAAATTGTAACATATTTAGATATTTAGCATGCGCAGAATAATAATGATGATGCATCATACTATATATATGTGTATATATATATATATATATACACACACACACACACACAAAATGTAAAAAAAAATACACCTGGTTGTGGATCTTAATAAGAAGGATGATTGAATTGCAGACAAATCAAATAACAGTATGTCAAAGGCATCCTAAATGAAAAGTAAACATACTGTATTTTATAATATATATATATATATATATATATATATATATATATATATATATATATATATACAGCTCTGAAAAAAATTAAGAGACCACTGCAAAATTATCAGTTTCTCTGGATTTCCTATTTTATTCTATAAAGTACTGACAACCTTTCTCCCAAATAAAAATATTGCCATTTAGAGCATTATTTTTTTTCCAGAGCTGTAGATATACATACATACACATTCCTATATTTTGTAATTGAAGAGATGTCACATCAATACACTATGAATTCAGATTCAATGATTCTGCGCAATTAGCTTTCTTTATTATGAATAATTTATGGAATTCTTAACTTCAGTAATTCTAATGATTATTAAATCAGATAATCAAACAATTTACATACCTTTTCTGCCCCAATTCTGAGGGGGTCCTTTTTCCGAGGGTATAACTTAAATGGAAATAAATTGGTACTTTTATTCACCAAAGTGGCATTCAACTGATCACAGTGTATAGTCAGGACATTAATAATGTGAAAAATTACTATTACAGTTTGAAAACATTTTTCAGAACTTCTTAAACTACTTAAAGGAGTTCTCATCAAAAGAATTCTCCACATGCAGCAATGACAGCTTTGCAGATCCTTGACATTCTAGCTGTCAGTTTGTCCGGATACTCAGGTGACATTTCACCCCAAACTTCCTGGAGCACTTGCCATAGATGTGGCTGTCTTATTGGGCACTTCTCACACACCTTACAGTCTAGCTGATCCCACAAAAGCTCAATGGGGTTAAGATCCATAACACTCTTTTCCCATTATCTGTTGTCCAATGTCTGTTTCTTTGCCCACTCTAACCTTTTCTTTTTGTTTTTCTGTCTCAAAAGTGGCTTTTTCTTTGCAATTCTTCCCATAAGGCCTGCACCCCTGAGTCTTCTCTTTACTGTTGTACATGAAACTGGTGTTGAGCGGGTAGAATTCAATGAAGCTGTCAGCTGAGGACATGTGAGGTGTCTATTTCTCAAACTAGAGACTCTGATGTACTTATCCTCTTGTTTAGCTGTAAATATGGCCTTCCACATCTCTTTCTGTCCTTGTTAGAGCCAGTTGTCCTTTGTCTTTGAAGACTGTAGTGTACACCTTTGTATGAAATCTTCAGTTTTTTGCCAATTTCAAGCATTGTATAGCCTTCATTCCTCAAAACAATGATTGACTGATGAGTTTATAGAGAAAGCTGTTTCTTTTTTTGCCATTTTTGACCTAATATTGACCTTAAGACATGCCAGTCTATTGCATACTGTGGCAACTCAAAAACAAATATAAAGACAATGTTAATCTTCATTTAACTAACCAAATAGCTTTCAACTGTGTTTGATATAATGGCAAGTGATTTTTCTAGTACCAAATGATAAATTTAGCATGATTACTCAAGGATAAGGTGTTGGAGTGATGGCTGCTGGAAATGGGGCCTGTCTAGATTTGATCAAAAATGACTTTTTTCAAATAGTGATGGTGCTGTTTTTTACATCAGTAATGTCCTGACTATACTTTGTGATCAGTTGAATGACACAAAGTTAAAGCACTAATTTCCTTCC
Organism: Myxocyprinus asiaticus; assembly: GCF_019703515.2. NCBI lineage: Eukaryota > Metazoa > Chordata > Actinopteri > Cypriniformes > Catostomidae > Myxocyprinus > Myxocyprinus asiaticus. The sequence continues at coordinate 37,548,709 of NC_059373.1, forward strand.
AAAACTGCTAAATCTGTACATTATTCCAATATTTTGGCCACCAGTGTGTATATATACAAGTTTGCATACCCTGGCAGAAATTGTGAAATTTTGGCATTGATTTGGAAAATATGTCTGTGGTCTTTTATTTAAGAATAGTGATCATATGAAGCCATTTATTATCACATAGTTGTTTGGCTCCTTTTTAAATCATAATGATAACAGAAATCACCCAAATGGCCCTGATCAAAAGTTTACATACCCTTGAATGTTTGGCCTTGTTACAGACACACAAGGTGACACACACAGGTTTAAATGGCAATTAAAGGTTAATTTCCCACACCTGTGGCTTTTTAAATTGCAATTAGTGTCTGTGTATAAACAATCAATGAGTTTGTTAGCTCTGACGTGGATGCACTGAGCAGGCTAGATACTGAGCCATGGGGAGCAGAAAAGAACTGTCAAAAGACCTGCGTAACAAGGTAATGGAAATTTATAAAGACGGAAAAGGATATAAAAAGATATCCAAAGCCTTGAAAATGCCAGTCAGTAAGTTCAATCACATAAGAAGTGGAAAATTCAGGGATCTCTTGATACCAAGCCAAGGTCAGGTAGACCAAGAAAGATTTCAGCAACAACTGCCAGAAGAATTGTTCGGGATACAAAGAAAAACCCACAGGTAACCTCAGGAGAAATACAGGCTGCTCTGGAAAAAGACGGTGTGGTTGTTTCAAGGAGCACAATACTTGTTGACCCCTCTCCAAATATAGTGCTTATGGCGTTGTGACCATAAAGCTCTATTTTGGTCTCGTCACTCCAAATTACAGTGTGCCAGAAGCTGTGAGGTGTGTCAATGTGTTGTTGGGCATATTGTAACTGGGCTTTTTTGTGGCACTGGCTTCTTTCTGGGCAACTTGACCATGCAATCTGTGTTACTTTCTCCATGTCCTTTTATCAACTTTTCTCTTATAAATGTGATTAACAGTCAGTAAGTAAAAACTCTCAAGGAAGATTGGTTTCATGGCCCGCCTCATCCTCCTAAGACTCATCATGTAGCATAAAGACTGAGTATTTAAGCATCTTTCAAACCATCTTTTAGGAGCTTCAATCCTTGGTAGACCCAAATATACACTATACTTTTGGCAATATTCGCTCACCCATCCAAATAATTGAATTCAGGTGTTCCAATCACTTCAATGGCCACAGGTGTATAAAATGAAGCACCTAGGCATGCAGACTGCTTCTACAAACATTTATGAAAGAATGGGCCGCTCTCAGGAGCTCAGTGAATTCCAGCGTGGTACTGTGATAGGATGCCACCTGTGCAACAAGTCCAGTCGTGAAATTTCCTCGCTACTAAATATTCCACAGTCAACTGTCAGTGGTATTATAACAAAGTGGAAGCGATTGGGAATGACAGCAACTCAAGGCCACGTAAAATGACAGAGCGGGGTCAGCAGATGCTGAGGCGCATAGTGCGCAGAGGTCGCCAACTTTCTGCAGAGTCAATCGCTACAGACCTCCAAAGTTCATGTGGCCTTCAGATTAGCTCAAGAACAGTGCGTAGAGAGCTTCATGGAATGGGTTTCCATGGCCGAGCAGCTGCATCCAAGCCATACATCACCAAGTGCAATGCAAAGCGTCGGATGCAGTGGTGTAAAGCACGCCGCCACTGGACTCTAGAGCAATGGAGACGCGTTCTCTGGAGTGACGAATCACGCTTCTCCATCTGGCAATCTGATGGACGAGTCTGGGTTTGGTGGTTGCCAGGAGAACGGTACTTGTCTGACTGCATTGTGCCAACTGTGAAGTTTGGTGGAGGGGGGATTATGGTGTGGGGTTGTTTTTCAGGAGCTGGGCTTGGCCCCTTAGTTCCAGTGAAAGGAACTCTGAATGCTTCAGCATACCAAGAGATTTTGGACAATTCCATGCTCCCAATTTTGTGGGAACAGTTTGGGGATGGCCCCTTCCTGTTCCAACATGACTGCGCACCAGTGCACAAAGCAAGGTCCATAAAGACATGGATGAGCGAGTTTGGTGTGGAAGAACTTGACTGGCCTGCACAGAGTCCTGACCTCAACCCGATAGAGCACCTTTGGGATGAATTAGAGCGAAGACTGCGAGCCAGGCCTTCTCGTCCAACATCAGTGTCTGACCTCACAAATGCGCTTCTGGAAGAATGGTCAAAAATTCCCAAAAACATACTCCTAAACCTTGTAGAAAGCCTTCCCAGAAAAGTTGAAGCTGTTATAGCTGCAAAGAGTGGGCCGACGTCATATTAAACCCTATGGATTAAGAATGGGATGTCACTTAAATTCATATGCGTCTAAAGGCAGATGAGCGAATACTTTTGGCAATATAGTATATATATATATATATATATATATATATATATATATATATATATATATATATATATATATATATATATATCTTTATCCCTGCTAAACAAAGAAGCTTTATAGCTTCCAATTATTTTTTTATCTAAACTGCAAACATAATGGTGTGTACTACTTGTGGGGAGGTTACTTTTGAGAAACAATAACAAATTTCCCTCCGAACTCACCCCCTTACACATCACACTTATGCGGGCATTCTGTATATAACACTTAATCTTTTCCACTCCACAAATGATACAGTCTTTTCATTCAAAAAGGCACATACAAAATCTAGGGGAACAAATATTAGAAAACAAAAATGACACAGGTGGGATGAAAACTCTTTTTATTCTCTTAGTGTAGTAAACAGCTGTCTTTTTCTCATATATATATATATATATATATATATATATATATGTGTGTGTGTGTGTGTGTGTGTGTGTGTGTGTGTGTATATATAGTTATATTAACACCGCATTAGGAAATGGAAAAAATAAGCACAAGACAGCGGGACATGCTTTTCATGTAAACGCTATTGAAATGAAAACCAGTAATAAATATACACACAAGAATTCTCAGTACCAAAACGTTATCGGTAACAAAACAATAAATACAAACAAACAAAAGTGGCTGTTAAACAATGCATTACTCTTTTAAAAATATTAGCTTCCTCTCAGATTATATACTCTATTATAAATAAATGTAATCATGGGGTAACACACCTAGAACCACTTTAGCAGGGACCAAACTCGCATTAAACTCAACAAATGTACCATTTTTATTCTTTTTATGTGCTCTCCCATTTTTGCTAGCAGTTTAAAGGAACAGTGAACCCAAAAATTTGTAATCCATCATCATCTACTCACTCTCATTTTGTTCCAAACTTTAAGACTTTTATTCTTCAGTGGAATGCAAAAGAGGTTTTGCAGAACGTCCAAGCTGCTCTTTCGCATACAAAGAAAGTGAATGAATGTGGGACAAGTGGTCAAGCCCACAAATTATAACAAAGCACCAGTGTCAGTTTTCCCTTTTGCCACATCAAAATCCAAACTACATATTTCATCAAAATTTAGTTATGATCAAAACTGGGGCTCTATGACAACAATCTGTCCCTTTACAGGTACAGTGGTGTGAAAAAGTGTTTGCCCCCTTCCTGATTTCTTATTTTTTTGCATGTTTGTCACATTTAAATGTTTCAGATCATCAAACAATTTTAAATATTAGTCAAAGATAACACAAGTAAACACAAAATGCAGTTGTTAAATGAAGGTTGTTATTATTAAGGGAAAACAAAATCCAAACCTACATGGCCCTGTGTGAAAAAGTGATTGCCCCACCTGTTAAAACATAACTTAACTGTGGTTTATCACACCTGAGTTCAATTTCTCTAGCCACACCCAGGCCTGATTACTGCCACACCTGTTCTCAATCAAGAAATCACTTAAATAGGACCTGCCTGACAAAGTGAAGTAGACCAAAAGATCTTCAAAAGCTAGACATCATGCCGAGATCCAAAGAAATTCAGGAACAAATGAGAAAGAAAGTAATTGAGATCTATCAGTCTGGAAAAGGTTATAAAGCCATTTCTAAAGCTTTGGGACTCCAGAGGACCACAGTGAGAGCCATTATCCACAAATGGCGAAAACATGGAACAGTGGTGAACCTTCCCAGGAGTGGCCGGCCGACCAAAATTACCCCAAGAGGGCAGCGACGACTCAACCAAGAGGTCACAAAAGACCCCACAATAATATCCAAAGAACTGCAGGCCTCACTTGCCTCAGTTAAGGTCAGTGTTCATGACTTCACCATAAAAAAGAGACTGGGTAAAAATGGCCTGCATGGCAGAGTTCCAAGACGAAAACCACTGCTGAGCAAAAAGAACATTAAGGCTCGTCTCATTTTTGCAAGAAAACATCTTGATGATCCCCAAGACTTTTGGGAAAATACTCTGTGGACTGACGAGACAAAAGTTGAACTTTTTGGAAGGTGTGTGTCCCATTACATCTGGTGTAAAAGTAACACCACATTTCAGAAAAAGAACATCATACCAACAGTAAAATATGGTGGTGGTAGTATGATGGTCTGGGGCTGTTTTGCTGCTTCAGGACCTGGAAGACTTGCTGTGATAAATGGAACCATGAATTCCGCTGTCTACCAAAAAATCCTGAAGGAGAATGTCCAGCCATCTGTTCGTGACCTCAAGCTGAAGCGAACTTGGTTTCTGCAGCAGGACAATGATCCAAAACACTCCAGCAAGTCCACCTCTGAATGGCTGAAGAAAAACAAAATGAAGACTTTGGAGTGGCCTAGTCAAAGTCCTGACCTGAATCCTATTGAGATGCTGTGGCATGACCTTAAAAAGGCAGTTCATGCTCGAAAACCCTCCAATGTGGCTGAATTACAACAATTCTGCAAAGATGAGTGGGCCAAAATTCCTCCACAGCGCTGTAAAAGACTCGTTGCAAGTTATCGCAAACGCTTGATTGCAGTTGTTGCTGCTAAGGGTGGCCCAACCAGTTATTAGGTTTAGGGGGCAATCACTTTTTCACACAGGGCCATGTAGGTTTGGATTTTGTTTTCCCTTAATAATAACAACCTTCATTTAACAACTGCATTTTGTGTTTACTTGTGTTATCTTTGACTAATATTTAAACTTGTTTGATGATCTGAAACATTTAAGTGTGACAAACATGCAAAAAAATAAGAAATCAGGAAGGGGGCAAACACTTTTTCACACCACTGTATGTTTGGCTCAACTATCATGTTCAGATTAAGAGAAAATATAGTGTAAAAACTGCACAAATTACAAAAGCCACACTAAAAGTAGAACACATTGAAGCCAGTTTCAGTGTTGGCAGTTACTGCATTTTGCAATGCAGCTCTCAAATCTCATTTATGTTTTACAATATGGTGTCAAAAAATGCCAAGTTTGATAATGCTGATCTGATCGGTGACACACGAGAACTAATGATGTTAAATATTACTGCCATCAAACCTTACAAAGTGCATCTTAAAAGAAATATTCTGTGTTCAATACAAGTTATGCTCATTTAACAGCAATTAGAATAATGTTAATTTCCACAAAAATAATTTGGGCTTTTCCCTTGTTTATTTAAAAAAAAAAAGCTTGTTAAAATAATCTTTAATTATCGTTTATTAAATAAAAATTTAATTTAGGGACATACAATGGAAGTCCATAGCCAGTCCATAAACAATGAAATACCCACCATTTCAAAATTATAGTACTTTTGTATTTTATCATTTACAGACTGGCTCCATTCACTTCTACTGAAAGTGCCCTACTGTAACAGCAATTTCATTTATGATTATATTTTTTTAATATAAATATGGGATTCGTTGTAATTACTTTTTGTGGAAATCAACATTATGCCACAAATTCTGTTATTGAGCTTTACAAGTGACATGGACTACTTTTATGGTATTGTCTTTTCCTTTTTAGAGCTTTGTTGTTTCGAAGAAAGAAAATCAGAGGAGTTTAGAATGACACAAGGGTGAATAAATGACAGAATCTTTGATTTTGGGTGAACTATTATTTCAATTCAACAGCAATATCTGACATCAAAGTACAAATAACTTAAAGGTTAGGTAACACATCTCTGGCAGTGGTCGATGTGTTTAGTCTATCTTTGTTCCAAACTGCGCAGGATAGACATATTTGTGCTGCTTTCCCGGCTTGAGAACTGCAGAGTGACTTGCTCTATACACTACGTGATCTTAATTTGTCTTCAGAAAAATAGATTTTGACCTGGTAAACATCTCAACGAATACTAATATTGCACAGTGGAAGGGAGAGTGGGACCGGGGAGCTCTCGTACTCTTCTGTATGACACTTACAGAGTGGTCTTTAAAAGTACTTGAACTCTGAAGCTCTCAGAGTACACATGTCTTAAGACATTCCACCTCCGCTCCACTACAGGGTGACAAAAGAAATGGCAAGTTGTGAGCAGGGGAGTGTTTTAGAGTCATATGGGTCATGTACCGTGTCAGAAAGTTCCTCCAAGTCTTAACAGAGCAGCAGTGACTCATCATCACTTGTTTCCGTTTTTGCAGCTGCCTCTAGACAAGCATCAGGGATCCTTGCCGTGTGGACAATACCACAGTGTTCACAGGGGCCGTCCCTGCCCACCAGCCGGCCTCTTAAAGAGACCACAGGTGAGGCCAGGTGGGCCCTGAAGGCCTGCTCCAGGCCTGGTTCCAGCAGGGGTCTGGAGCTCTCATCACTGTCCAGAGATCCAGCGTCTGAAACGGGAATGAGGAGCTCCACATCGTCCTCTTCCTCACCCCTGACGCCGACACCAGTGCAGGCCGCACTTCCTTGCTCCAGCTGCCGCAGCGGGCTGTGATTCTGCCCTATGCTACTCGATCCGCCGTTCCCGGAGCGCCCTAGTGAGAAGCGGATCCAGCGGAGGCTGCGGCTGACCTGGCTGAGAGCACTGCTGAAGGGGCTCCTCCCAGAAGCGGCAGCAGAAGAGATGCAAGAAGGTCCATTCGCTCCTGAACTTTCTGAGATACTCTCAGAGATGCTGTTCTCCCGGCTGACCAGTGGAGCCGAGCTGGCAGAGATGGACACAATGGCTTCCACAACTGTGGTAGGGGGAGTTTTTTGCGGAAGCGGGGCCATCAGGCCTCCGACAGCTCCTGGAACGTCCCTGTGGGGATGGTGTTCGCTCTCAGTATCTGTGTCTTCAGAGTCCAGGGGCAAAAGTCCGCGGTGAGAGCCGAGTCGCTCTGTCTCGTGTGCTGTACTGCTGCCAGCAAGTCCTCCTTCAGTGTCTGCAGAAACCAGGGCTAGAGAACCAGACCGCGGCGAACGTGTAAAATTTAACAAGCGTCTCCAGATGTTACCGTGGCGGCCCGTGGTGGGGAGTCGGATTGAGGTGAAGCCTAGCTGAGAACGAACTGCCAGTCGGAGGTTTTCTAAAACAGATGCCTGAAATAATCAACAACAGGGAGTGTTACATAATGCTATACTAGAAAATGATGAACATGAAATAATGCAGTAACAGAGGCCTGAATTGTTAAAGATGCTGTAAGCTATTCTGTCCGTTCTAGAATTTCCACAAGCTGAAACACTGACTTAGGCACGCCCCCTCTTTCCAAATCCCCACACTCCAAAGATACCAAATAGGCTTTGAGACTGACACAGAACAGAAGCGGTTGTCAAAAACAACAGCAGTAAAATAATGCCCTCAACTGACAACTGTTATGAGCAACATGGAATAAAAATGGTGTTAAACATCAAAAATTTGCTGCAGCTACAACACTATGAGAATGCGCAAAATGACTGACAGGCAGAAACAGAGGCCGCAGCCCGCGGACACTTTTTTTTGTTTGCGGTTTACAGAGTCTAGAACCATCACAGAGTCCGGTGAGATATCTCACAATACTTATTTCATTAATATCTTTCAGGGAGTAGGACAATTTTTTGCATACCTTTCCAAAAATAGCTTACAGCACCTTAAAAGTCACATCATTAAAAATTAACCCCGAAGCAACAGTATCTTATCTTTGACACTAAATAGATGCACTTTGCTTTGGGGCGCAAAAAACAAATATGCAATAAATGAATGGGGTCAACTCTGATTTTGGTTAAAATTCTACGGACGGTTTTCACAACATTCTCCATCTAACCGCATATGGTTCTACAGAACAGTGTCCAAAGATGAGATCCACACAATCCATTTTCTAAACGTTTATCAGTCGAATAAAGTATAATTTTTGTTCTTTATAATCAGTTGCTGCTTTAAAAGTAAAGAGAAAAAATTCTAATCACACACAGCACAGATGCAGTGAAGGAATCATGTGACTCCTCTCTCATAACATCTCTTCTGAGACACTCGCTGAACTGCCGATATTCTTAAAGAGACAGTACCCTTTAAGTGCAAAACATTTTTTTAAAGCCAAAATGTGACAAATTATAAATTAAAATATACAATTTCATATACTATACTCTATATACATAGTGCTTGAAGTCTTATATGAATACCTCATACTGTAAAAGTTTTTTTTTTTTTTTTAAACCTACATGCAATTTATATTGTAACATTTATATTTTAAATCTTTTTTGTACACAAAGTATAGCAAACAATCATTAAAATGTTTTAAATAAATGAATTGCAATTAATAAAACACAGGAAATAAAATGCGTCTTATCTTATTATTCGAAGAAATATTCAAAGATAAAACAATTATAAAGATTAAAAAAAAAAAAAAATAATAATTTAGTTGCAGCCCTAAAATCTAGACTCCTTTGGACTAATTTGGTTAAAAACCAAATAATTTAACCTCAATTACCTGATTTCCGGAGCAGGCAGGAAAATCTTCCACTGGGGGGATCAGACCTTGAGCAATCAGCTGTCCGTAAGAGGGGGGAGCTTCTCTTCTCAGTAACTCAGCTTCCACCCTGGAGAGCTGGGTCTCAAATGACCTAGAAAAGGAACAAACCTATATCTTGGTAGTCGTCAAGAAGAAAAATTGTACCTTTTAGCAATTGGTTTTTATGTATCTGATCGGGGGTCAAGGTTTGGCTGGTTAGCTTTGTCAGTTAGCCCCTGCTGGTAGATGCTGTAACTACACTAGGATTGCCAAGTTTTTGCCATGTGAATGTGTGACGCTTGAGCATTTTGTGTGCTTCGATACAGGGTGCGTTTCACCTTCCGACCATGGTACCCCTTCAGCATTTTGCTGCTTCAATATGGGACACAATGTGTAATTTTAGACAAATACAGGATGCCCTGGCTAATATGGGACAGTTGGCAACCCTAAATTTCAACCCTACACAAACAAAAAGCATGAATCTTAGATGACATTCAAAAGTAGCTGTGTATTAGGAAAAAATAAGTTTAAAATAACTTAAAATCCACAAATATTACATTTTATTACAGTAGAAGACCTACTAGAGCCCTATTGTTGATGGGCTTTTAACAGTGTGATGTTTTTTGCCTTTCTTGCCAAGGAGTTTTAATATAGAGGGATCGGTAACAGTGATTCTATACGATAACATGTGGAGATTAAGTAAATTAAAGATAACTTTCTGGGGCTAACAAAATTATTAGCTATCTGTATGTGTGAAAGTATTTTTGCTTACCTGCGCTCAAACATCCTGAGTGAGTAGAGTTTGCAGGTGCAGCCCAGAGCAATGACCAGCAGCAGGCCGCAAATTAGACTTCCGATTACAGCAGCAGTGATGACTCTTGTGGGTACGATTACAGGGCAGCTCTCCTCATCGCTCCCATCCCCACAGTCATCTTGTGCATCACACACCCAGCTTTCAAACACACAGCGGTTGTTCTTGCAGTGGAAGTTTCCGGGCTGACATAAAAAGCAGTTCTTCTCATCCGAGCCGTTGGGGCAGCGGTTCTGGTAGTTGCAGCGGTCAGAGCGGGGATAACAGGCACCATTTCGTGAGCATGGGAACTCATCCTCCTGGCAGTTGCTGCAGTTGAGCTCATCCCGTCCACTGGGGCAGTGCCAGTAGCCGTCGCAGCGCTGTTGCTCAGTGTAGCAGCCCCAGTTCCCTCCACATGGTATCTCCCATGGCAGACAGAAGCCGTCTACTTGGTAAGTAACATTAAAACCTCGAGCTGCATTGATTTTGTCTGCGTTAAAGTGGATCCGAAGCTTTCCTGAAGATGAAACCACTGCAACAGGGGCTCGAGAGTCGAAGGCTGTCAGCACCCGCAACAGACGCCTGGGGTTCTCCTCCAACCCATCGTAGACTTTAACATAGTCACCATAGCCTGTGCCATCCAACTTAAAGTCCATGAAGCGCAGAATAACCTTACGGTGGTCACCAGTGTCGATCAGCCAGGTGCAGTTACTACCAGGGGGATAGAAGTCAGGATAGTTGGGTGAACTGAAAGTGCCGTAGAAGTTGCGCAGCCACTCGCCACAGGTGGGCACGTCACAGTCGATCTCGTCGCCCAGGTCCTGACAGTCAATGCTGCCATCACATTTGAGGGACTCTGGCAGGCAGGTGTAGACACGGGTGTAGCGTGAGAGGCAGGGGAACTGGTTGAAAGTGCAGGGCTGGAATGAGAAGAATGCGGAGGGGTTAGGCTGCATGCACAGCTCCTCGTCCGAGTTATCCCCGCATTCATCCATGGTGTTGCACTTCCATGACTCTGGGATACACTTTCCATTAGCACAATGGAATTGGTCCAGTTTGCAACTGGCTTCCTCTGATTTCCCTACAAATTACAAACAAATATGAAACATTTCATGGGAGATTTTAGAGGCTGTTATGCTTTATAACATGAGCAACAGCAGAAAGCAATTTATAGGCAGCTTAAATGGACAAAATCTTTATACAGCATCACTATAGCACTGAAATGCATTTACTCCGGGGGGGCATCTCAGAATTTTTTCTTTCACTTTAAGAACTTCCTTAAAGAAACAGCATTTCAATAACAATTTTTAAATTTTCAGAAGAAAAATACGAGTGTTGTTTGCCCATGAAAAACATGCCAACATAAAGCTAGGGTGTTCTATGTTGTTGACAGGACAGTACCATGCATTTGCTAGGGTTTTCAGTGCATTCCTTGGTAATTGCTAGGGTGTTTTAGGTGATCCAAGTCTCTGCGATATTCTGGTCTCTAGATATGACTCGGGTCCCTCCAATGTAAGTCTATGGGATTTTTGCCTATATTATCTTCTGCCAGGTGGAAACCGTATGACAAATTGCTTAGAAAAGTATACTGAACAAAAATATAAATGCAACAGTAAAATCTTTGAAATTGTTGCATGAGTTACAGTTCATTTAAGGAAATCAGTCAATTGAAAAATTAATTAGGCCCTAATCTAATCAATGCGTATGGAAAATTTCTGGGATCTTTTATTTCAGCTCATGAAACATGGGACCAACACTTTACATGTTGCGTTTATATTTTTGTTCAGTGTAAGAGCACACCTCTCCGTGGCACAAATGGTGCTGGATAAGTTAAGGTATTCATGCATTCCTTTCCATCAAACGCTCCATCAGAGTGTATAAGATGTGTTTTGAGGGTGTGGAATGGGCCAGGAATGTTTGAAATAAGGCAGGAATACAGTGAATAGGAATCACAACTGGGCTTCCTCTAGGAATGTGCGAGACTAGTCGACTAAACGGTTCTGATGCTTGTAGTCGACACTGGAATTACTAGTCAGTTAATATTTTTCCCCATTAAACTGTTCAACATTTTTACACATTTACGTTTGGCTTTATATTTTTACAAAGGCTGCAATTAAATTACTGTCATATTAATGTTACAAATTTGAAATATAATTAATACAAATATTTTTTTTAAAAAGAGGATATCTGGGGGGGCTGGGTCGCTCAGCGAGCATTGACGATGACTACCACCCCCGGAGTTGCGAGTTCAAATCCAGGGTGTGCTGAGTTACTCCAGCCAGGTCTCCCAAGCAACCAAAATGGCCCGGTTGCTAGGGAGGGTAGAGTCACATGGGGTAACCTCCTCGGTGGCAATTAGTGGTTCTCGCTCTCAATGGGGCGCATGGCAAGTTGTGCGTGGATCGCGGAGAGTAGCATGAGCCTCCACATGCTGGGAGTCTCCGCGGTGTCATGCACAATGAGCCACGTGATAAGATGCACGGATTGATTGTCTCAGAAGCGGAGGCGACTGAGACTTGTCCTCCGCCACCCAGATTGAGGTAACCGTGCCACCACGATGACCTACTAAGTAGTGGGAATTGGGCATTCCAAATTGGGAGGAAAAGGGAAAAAAAAATAAATAAAAAAAATACCAAGAGAGGATATCTGGAGCAGATAAAAAAAAAAGTTTCAAAGTTTCATTTCACCGCAGACTGCGCATGTTTCTTCCCTCTGTCACTAGCGGCGTGCGCAGGAAAATGTTCTCTCACTAGACAAGAAAACTCAGCAAAATGGCTTTAGTAATCACTTCGGTGGTGCGGGAATCTGATTTCCAAATGTTTGAAAGTCCCTGTGGATGTTTTCACATTTTAGTCTTCTTTACATCTGTGCATGCTTGTACGTTATTTTTCCGCTGTGCAGGCTTTTAAGCGCAGGATAGCAGCCTCAGGTGAGTCAAGTCCAGTCTTTCACCGGTCCATGTCGACATAATTTTGCTCATCAAAAAATGTATGCGCTTGAGTAAATAGCCAAGAAAATGACTGTTTTAAGCAAGGAATGCCATTTTTTTAAGAAGGCTATTTTCAACGAGGTGCTGACTGCTTAACGGGTTAAACTATCTTTTATTCTGTGTGCACGTCATGCTTAGAATACATTAGGTTTATTGTAGGCTACATCACAGGCCTATTTTTTCTATCCTATAGCAATTTTTTTTTTACATCCCAACTGTTATTAGTTAACGTTCTTTACAGAACAGCTGTCATATTAGATCAATGGCAAGATTTGGCTTAGCCTACCTGTTAATTATTTTCAACAATGTCCTGACTGTTTTAATATATTAAGCAACTTTTACTAGGTGAATTTTGTTTAGAACAGGCTATTATGGTAGACAATACACTATTCATTCAATTGTTTTCAATAAATAAACTTGTATTCGCTAAAGATGAAAGTGTCATGTTCTGTAATGTACAATGATGATAATGCAAGGCGAGCAGGTCACAGAAAAATTAGGGGTGTAACGGTTCTCTGTATAAAAAAAAAAAAAAAAAAAAAAAAAAAAAAAAATGAAACGTACGGTTTGCCACGTACAGTTTGGTAACATTGGCACCGCGGTTCACTTCAAGTTTATTGACGCATCTGGAGCACAAGGTTTTGAAAAGATAACAGAGCTTCAAATAAACACACACAGTTACAATCTCCACTAATGCACCTGAATGGATCTGTAGATGGATACACTCTGCCACATCACTGTTGAAAATGACAAGTGGAGAAAATGAGCTGCTGATCGAGAAGCCCCCTGCATTATTCAGGTCTCCTGTCTGCAGTCAATTACAACAGCGATGATCAAAAAACATTTACAAACAGGCACTGTTTGCAGACATCGCTCGATGCAACTGCGGTGTACCGTTAATTACGCCGAAATCACCGGGTAAAGATAGCGCGCGGCACGCACGGAGCCACAGATGAGCCGAAACTGCACACACTCCCTTTCGTTTTTAAGTAGGCACTCAGTGCTAATTCGGACAGGCATAAAACAATAACTAAAGCGAATGAGGTGTTCATTGCCAACGATATGTTTCCCTACTCTGCTGACGTAGATGTGTGATTTCCACGTATGATTAAAACACTCGAGCCACGTCACAACATCCCTCGTATCCATTTTAATAGCAAAGATCCTTCTATAGTGATGTACCAAATACATTTAAACTCAGTTTTTCACAATTCCTGACATTTAATCGTAGAAAACATTCCCTGTCTTAGGTCAGTTAGGGTCACTACTTTATTTTAAGGATGTGAAATATCAGAATAATAGTAGAGAGAATTATTTATTTCAGCTTTTATTTCTTTAAATCACATTCCCAGTGGGTCAGAAGATTACATACACTTTGTTAGTATTTGGTAGCATTGCCTTTAAATTGTTTAACTTGGGTCAAATGTTTTGGGTAGCCTTCCACAAGCTTTTCACAATTAGTTGCTGGAATTTTGGCCCATTCCTCCAGACAGAACTGGTGTAACCGAGTTAGGTTTGTAGGCCTTCTTGCTCGCACACGCTTTTTCAGTTCTGCCCACAAATATTCTTTCGGACTGAGGTCAGGGCTTTGTGATGGCCACTCCAATACCTTGACTTTTTTGTCCTTATGCCATTTTGCCACAACTTTGGAGGTATGCTTGGGGTCATTGTCCTTTTGGAAGACCCATTTTCGACCGAGCTTCAACTTCCTGGCTGATGTCTTGAGATGTTGCTTCAATATATCCACATAATATTCCTTCCTCATGATGCCATCTATTTTGTGAAGTGCACCAGTCCCTCCTGCAGCAAAGCACCCCCACAACATGATGCTGACACCCCCATGATTCACGGTTGGGATGGTGTACTTCGGCTTGCAAGCCTCACCCATTTTCCTCTAAACATAATGATGGTCATCATGGCCAAATTTTAAATATTTAAAAATTTTAGTTTCATCAGACCAGATGATATTTCTCCAAAAAGTAAGATTTTTGTCCCCATGTGCACTTGCAAACTGTAGTCTGGCTTTTTTATGGTGGTTTTGGAGCACTGGCTACTTCCTTGCTGAGAAGCCTTTCAGGTTATGTCGATATAGGACTTGTTTTACTGTGGATATATATACTTGTCTACCTGTTTCCTCTAACATCTTTACAGCGTCCTTTGCTGTTGTTCTGGGATTGATTTGCACTTTTCGCATCAAACTACGTTCATGTTTATATGTGTTTATACTTGCGTTTGTACAGATGAACAAATGTACCTTCAGACATTTGGAAATTGCTCCCACGGATGAACCAGACTTGTGGAGGTCCACAATTTTTTTTCTGAGGTCTTGGCTGATTTCTTTTGATTTTCCTATGATGTCAAGCAAAGAGGCACCGAGTTTGAAGGTAGGCCTTAAAAAACATCCACAGGTAAACCTCCAATTGACTCCAATTAGCCTATCAGAAGGTAACTGCCTAAAGGCTTAACATCATTTTCTGGAATTTTCCAAGCTGCTTAAAAGGTACAGTTAACTTAGCGTATGTAAACTTCTGACCCACTGGAATTGTGATAGTCAATTAAAAGTGAAACAATCTGTCTGTAAACAATTGTTGGAAAAATTACTCGTGTCATGAACAAAGTAGATGTCCTAAACGACTTGCCAAAACTATAGTTTGCTAATATTAAATCTGTGGAGTGGTTAAAAAATGAGTTTTAATGACTTCAACCTAAGTGTGAGTAAACTTCTGACTTCAACTGCATTTCTAATCACTAATAACCTCTTTTACTATATCTCAAGTCAAGCTAGTAAGTTCTTGAAAAGCAGGTCATTTTTCAGTAATCAAATACAGCTTAAAGCAGAAAGCATGCTCACAAGTGTCGCATGGCAGCACCACACAGCGAGACGTCTATGCAACTGCATCCTGATGCAGCCATATCTAACAGAATATAAATAGCAGGTCCTACCTGTTATGTAAGAAAGCCTGAAGCCCTTTCCAGTCATGCTGTCATCAGAGTGGAACTTGATCCACACATGATCCTGAGATGAGATGTATGGAGCTGGCATGGATGAGCCACAGGCCCGGTATCCATCCAGGTTCTTGTAGGTTCCAATGGAGATCCAATCCAAACCACATCGGTGCGAGCTCTGAATCTCAAAGTCCTGGAAACTAAAGAAAACAACCAATTTGTTGGTAAGGGAATGTTTGGAGATTGTGAACGTGCACAACAGTGTATGAACATACAGCATCATAATCATAAAAATGAAACAACTCTTTAATAATTTCAGAAGTTCATTATGACAAGAAACAGAATTGGCATCTTGTGTATTGTTACGTGTGAACTCAAACAGCAAATGATCATGACTTGCAGATGTATTCTAATTAAACAGTATAAGGGAAATCACGTGGCACTTTTTATTTTTCTTAGTATGCATCAATTAAAAGAAATGTAAAATGCAATTCACACAACACAATTACTTATACTAATAAATAAACCACTACTATGATAAAAAAAAATTCTGAGATCAAAGTCATTTTGATATTTTTTCTGGGACTAAAATTAAAACAATGTCTAAGTGGTGTAAGCGTCCAGAGACATTGATTAGTCTCATTAAAAACTGAAATTCCTGAAGAAAAAAAACAATGACATTAGTTTGTATTAATATTTAATAAATTTCTTGAAAAAGGGGTGACATTTTTGTTTTAAAATATTACTAATATAAATGTGTGTATATAAATGTGTGTAAATATATATATTACAATATAATATAAAACTTTTGTTCACCAAAGTCAGATGGTGTAACCAACATGCAGGTAGCCATTATGTTGTCATGTGCCAAAAAATACAAAAATGTTACATTATGAAAAGGCACATTTTGTTCAGGTCAAATTGAGTGTCCTTATGAAAACTGCTTGATAATAGTGTCTCAAATTCATATTTGTAATAATAATAAATTAAAAAAATACCTTGAAAGAGTTTAAAAACTAATTTTTTTAATGACTAAGTTATTTATATTCATGTCTATTCAATCTTAATACCTTTTACTTGGTTACACCAAATGACATCTTTACAGTCATTAATTTAATTTTTTTTTTTTTTTTTTTTGTAGAAAATGCTCATCTTTTTACAATTTATGAAACCAACATGGACACAAAGTTTTATTTCTAAATTGAGACATTTTAAACTAGATTTTTAAAAGATTTCTAATTTTTAATCACCTCGGACAACCGTTTTGGTCAATGACCTATAAAAAAAAAATTAAATTAAAAACAAATTATAAATGCTGCTGGAAAAAGCCTTTCCAAACTCAAGACCAATATAAAAGTAAAAGATGTAACTGTGTGATGATCATGCGTGTCTCAAAAGTGTCCAATCATCTTTACAAGACAGGGTGCACATGGTTCTCATAGGCAGAATAAGCAAGGTTACTGTGTTTACCAGAAAATCACATCCTGTTGAAAACAAATGACCACTGGGTCTATTTTTATGCCGGTTACCATGGACACCATGTTCGGATAAAGATGCAAACAAATGCTCAGGCTGAGGCAAGACAGAGCAGATGCAGAAACAAATATAGAAATAAAGTTAAAACTAGTTCAACGAAGAAGTGTGAGGTAGCAATAACTCTTTCCCAGAATACAGATATACCATCATTCCTCCAAGCTGACACAGAATACTAAGAATTTCCTTTGAAAAGCAAATGACAAAGATAGAAAAATAAATCTTCTTTAGTGTTGCACTTCTGTTTCTATGAAAGCAGAATGTTATTTACTATTCAAGCAAGAGCGCTTGTGGAGCAGATGCTATGAAAAATGTTGGCTTGCCTTAATTTGCAAACAAATTCCACAACTGCAAAATTACAGTGAATAAGGCCATAATTCAACAAAGTAGGGTGGTTGAGCCTATAATTTAGGCAAATCATGAATGCTATGTTCACTACAGTAAATATTTTCAGTTATTGATTATGTTAGAACAGTGGTGAATATTGTATTAACTGCATTATTGTGTTGAGATGTTACCTGATGGTGATTATTTCACCAGGGTTGGCTCTGATGTTCCAGCTGCAGTTGATGCAAGACGGGTACTCAAAGGGCCAGCCAGGGCTGGTTATCACTCCACTGGATGCCCTGATCTGCTCAGCCACATCCCCACAGGCTGTTGGCAACAACGCAAATATAACGGTTAGTGCCACGGACAAGTTTCAAACACATTCATGGTGGTTAATTCAGAATAGCTGTTCCAAAACCTAGAGAGCTGCACTGGTGTCTACACAGCAGTGGCGTGCAGTCAGCCCCTTCAAACCCTTCAGTGAAGGGGTGACATACAGTGCTGTGAAAAAGTATCTGTAAAAGTATCCTGATTTCTTCTATTTTTGTGTTTTTTCATACTAAATTGGTTTAGATCTTTAGACAAGACACAACATAATACAAAGGCAACCTGAGTAAACACAAAATACAGTTTTCAAATCTTTTTTTTTATTGAAGCAAAAAAAGTTATCCAACACCTATATCACCCATGTGAAAAACTAGCTGCCCCCTTAAACTTAATGGCTGGTTGTGACACCTTTAGCAGCAACAACTGCAACCAAACGCTTCCAATAACTGGGGATCAGTCTTTCACAATGCTTTGGTGGAATTTTGGCCCACTCTTCTTTGCAGAACAACTTTAGTTCAGCCACATTGGAGGGTTTGGGCATGAACTGCCCATTTAAGGTCCTGCCACAGCATCTCAATTGGGTTCAAGTCAGGACTTTGTCTAGGCCACTCCAAAACTTTAATTTTGCTTCTTTTGAGCCATTCAGAGGTGGACTTACTCCTATGCTTTGGATCATTGTCTTGCTGCATAATCCAGTTTACTTGAGCTTCAACTCACGGACTGATGACCAGACATTCTCCTTTAGAATTTTCTGGTAGAGAGCAGAATTCATGTTTCCCTCAATTATTGCAAATTGCCCTGGCCCTGAAGCAGCAAAGCATCCCCACACCATCACATTATCACCACCATGCTTGAGCATAGGTATGATGTTCTTTTTGTGGAATTCTGTGTGTGATTTATGTCAGACGTAACAGGACCCGTCTTTCAAACAGTTCCACTTTCAACTCATCAGTCCACAGAACATTCTCCCAAGAAGTTTGAGGATCATCAAGGTGTGTTTTGGCAAAATTCAGGCGAGCCTTAATGTTCTTCTTGGTTAGCAGTGGTTTTCATCTCACCACTCTTCCATGGATTCCATTTTGGCCAGAGTCTTTCTGATAGTGGTGTCATGAACAGTGACCTTTATTGATGTGAGAGAGGCCTGCAGTTCCTTGGATGTTGTCCTTGGCTTTATTGTGACTTCCTGAATGAGTCGTCGCTGTGCTCTTGGAGGAATTTTGGAAGATCGGCCACTTCTGGGAAGGTTCACTACTGTGCCAAGTTTTCTCCATTTTGAGATAATGACTCTCACTGTGGTTCTTTGGAGTCACAGAGTCTTTGAAATAGCTTTGTAATACATCAGTCTAAGAAGGGTTACAATCACCTTTTTCCTCATGATTTCTGGAATTTATTTCAACCTTGGCATAGTGTGCTACTGGATGAGACCTTTTAGCCAACTTCATGCTGCTGAAAAAGTTATATTTAGGTGTTGATTTGATTGAACAGGATTGGCAGAAATCAGGCCTGGGTGTGTCTAGTCCAGCTGAACCCCATTATGAATGCAGTTTTATAGATTTGGGGATTTAGTAACAAAGGGGTCAAATACTTTTTCACACAGGCCCAGTTGGTATTGGATAACTTTTTGGCCTCAATAAATAACATCATCATTTAAAAACTGTATTTTTTGTTTACTCAGATTGCCTTAGTTTTATGTTAGATTTTATTTGAATTTTTGAAACAATTTACAGTGTTCGTACAGATGCTTCTGATTCAAGGACTTTCAAGGACTTCAAGCACATTTTTATTTGTTTTCAAGGACTATGCTCAAGATGTCATTAAAACCAATTCTTTATTTGTTAATTTTAAATAAAATTTTTATTCATTCAACTAATTTATTTTTATAAAACACTACTTATTACAAGTACAACATACCTCAATGTGCATCTTTAACTACATATTCTCACAGTAACATTCATGACGAAATTGATGTGCAATTGTAGTGTGCTCCCTTAAAACGCATTTTACTTTCCTACAAAAGTGAATAACTACGTCCATAAACAGTAGTCCATATGACTCGTGCTATGTTCCATGTTTTCTAAAAGTCACACAACAGATTTATGTAAGGAACTGACCGAAATTGCAAATGGGTCATTCTCAAAAAAATGTGGCTTTCCAACTTACAGAATATTGAAATTTTCCATTCAGTTCAGTTTTTGCCTATAAACGCTGAGGGTAAACATTTTGTATTAGCAGAGTGACAGAAAATCCAACCAATCAAATGTATTAGTTTCACATTGGGGGTTGGGTGTCAGCAATCTGCACCTTCACAGCTTCGATGAGGTGTTACGCTTTGAACGCAAGTCATGAAAGTTTCCCTTACGATGAACAGTGGGACATGTCCAGCTACAGGCAGAGCAAGCAGTCTTAAATCCATGGATGATTTACCAGGAAGAATCTAAATGACATTTCTTTTCTTCAAAAGAACCGCTTGTGGGACAGTTAAGGATTGAAGGGGTACCTGGTTTACGCGCCGCACGTTACTGCTACATATCATCCTAATTGTAATATAACCTCTTATTTGACTCCTTTCAATGATATACATTGACAGCAACTTCATGGTCCACACAAATAGTGCCCAGAAGTGAAACACACAGGAGTTTAATTACAATTAGCTGCAATGTTAGCATGGTGCTAAACTAGGGGTGTCCAAATTCCGGCCCGAAGGCCATCTGTGGCCCTCCAACTGCTCCGATGCGGCCCACGAGAGACTTTAGAAATAGAACAGAATTAGGCCTGCTTTGGAGAAATTATCTGAAAATCATATTCTGGGCACTGGAAGTCGCTATCACGTACAGCTGCTATTTACAGCGCATCGTCTCTGCTAGTGTGTTCTGTCGTCACAAGCTTCATCCACTGGCAGAGTTCAACAGAAGTTTGGAATACTACTTATTTCCAAGGATGAAGCACCCCGCAGAAAGAATGATGCATTTATTTAAGGATTGACATCAGGTTAGATACTTTACTCGTTCTTGTAAAAATGTCGCGATACCTCACATCATACAACAGAGTAAAGCTGCTGTTGTGCGAGCGGCTGAACAATTTGAGCACACACGGAGATGTGTGAACCGAGCATACTCTTCCAGAACGTCCTCTGTAGCACTGGGAAATATACTGTAATTAATTGGTTCGTTCTGATATTTAGTTGAAACAAGAAAAATTATTCACGGGCTTCCCAGCGCCATTTGAGTGAGGACATACTGTAGAAGAGAGCGCTTAAAACACTTGCACATCTGTGCCTGATGCGCGCGCTCAGCTCACAAATGCACGTCTACAAAATAAAATGAAGCGCCATAATTTTGATCAAATTAAAATCGTATTTGTAACACAAGTAACAACAAAACAGAAGTTATAATTGTATAGCTATAGAGTAATTGCTTGAAAAATAAAGAGTAATTCCTTGCATCGCTTCATAAAGTGATCAAATGTAATCTGATTCTGATTATTGTGATGGGTCACACCCAACACTTAGTAGCAGATCTATTTGTTCTTTGCAGTGCCACTGAATGGACATCAATGTGAATAAGTGAATATAATATTTTGTATAAGAGGCATCACTGTTCCATTATAAGAGTTCTTTGTGAGTGAAATACCCTTTCCTTTATTTACATATAGGGCCTACACGAGCATACCACAGAGCACAAATTATGATTAAAACTTGCATTATATTAAGCGTACAATATAAAGATTATGCATAGTGGCAATCTAGTAGCTTCTAGACATTTTTTAAATTATTACAGTGATGTGGCCAGCAGCACCTTATTTTTTTCTGCATTTGACTCCCAATCGAAAAAGATTGGACACCCCTGTGCTAAGCTAACACCTGCTATCAAAGTTACCTTAGATTTTGGCTGAAATGAGGTGTCTTAGAAGACAGCATAAATTTAAAGAAAAATAAATCCTACTGTATGGAACAGGCTTGGTGTCTGTAACATGACTTAAATCAAATTCCCTTTCAAGGCAAGTCAGTCCACCTGCCGGCCATCTTTGAAACGCTCCCGGGCAACTACATTCTATGTAAACAAGTGGCATAAAAGAACTGTTCCTATCTACTTGAATGGGGAAAGAACGAAATCTCCAAAATGGTTTGTCAAGACTACGATCAAAGAACATATTTCAAATCAGCAGTAAAATCTGACAACAATGGCATCATAAATTGTGATTCTTTAGCTCAGATCACGCTAAAAAAGCCACTATTTTTAGGCTGGTTCAGCTAATGCGCATGACCGTTCTTAAGTTGACTGACAGGCAATGTTAGGGCTAAGTATTGATACAGATTTCCTGATTAGATTCGATTCACAAGCACTAGATTCGATAGAAATTCAGATGGGTATATTTCAGTTATAATGTCCCTTTTGCTTAGATATGAAAGAAAATATCTCACAGTTAATACTTTTAATTATACTGGGGACCTTCTAACTAGGTACATTATGGAAATATTAATTTCACAAATTATATTTTATTAGTTTTTTGTCATTTTGGTCACATTTTAGTTAAGAAATCCATGTATTCAATCAATAAGCATGATATTATATTGCATATACTATTTTCCGTTTCATGTTTATTGTTTAATTGCATCATTTTTACTATTTAAATTACGGGTATTTACACTGATTTGTTGGACACGTGTTAAAAACCGGCACTGTCTCTTTAAGAACTGGCAGTTCTGTAAAGAGCACCTGTAGATGAGCGCATGTTGACAAGAGAGACTCGAATGGCTTTATCTCATCCGTGCTATGCGTGATTAGAATTAAATGTTTCTTTTTTGTTGTTTGTGATCATAAACTGACTGTAAAGAACAAAAAGGATATTAAGAGAGACATTATTCAACGCCAAATGGGTTGCGTGGATCTCGTCTTTGGACAAACATTACACAGAACAACTTTTATTCTCAACGCACAGTGAAATGATCTTGCTGCTGAATACTTCACCACTATACTAAATCACTGTTGAGTGAAATCTGAACATTTATCATTTGCATAGCGCAAAATTTGGTTGCAAATGCAAGCGATTTACTCTTGCAGTGGGTTGCGCAAAGAGTAAAAGATCGACCTTGGGATTTAAAAATTAACATCGAGGGGCCTGGGTACCTCAGCAAGTAAAGACGCTGACTACCACCCCTGGAGTCGTGAGTTCGAATCCAGAGTGTGCTGAGTGACTCCAGCCAAGTCTCCCAAGCAACCAAATTGGCCCGGTTGCTAGGGAGGGTAGAGTCACATGGGGTAACCTCCTCGTGGTTGCTATAATGTGGTCCGCTCTCGGTGGGGCACGTAGTGAGTTATGCGTGGATGCCGCAGAGAATAGCGTGAAGCCTCCACACGCACTGTCTCCGCGTTAACGCGCTCAACAAGCCACGTGATAAGATGTGTGGACTGATGGTCTCAGACGCAGAGGCAACTGAGATTTGTCCTCCGCCACCTAGTCACTACGCCACCTCGAGGACTTAGAGTGCATTGGGAATTGGGCATTCCAAATTGGGGAGAAAAAATAAAGAAATAAACAAAAATGAAGACTGCGATGCATCACAAAATCTAGATTTTTACCCACCCCTATGCAATGTCTGTATCTAAAAGTTGATCGGCTCTTTTACCTGTAAGCCGTGACTTCCTTTTCTACATCGGCTGGCCGTTCCAATTTCTCCCATTCATTTTTATACCAGTGGTTCTTCTCGGTCTAAACAGTCTCCACTATGATGCCTTAAAATGGGGTCTAAATGTTGTCTAAGGCAAATCACCAGGTTTTGAAACAGAGCTAGCGTGTGAAATTATTCGTAAATTCAATATATAACAAATTAATACATTGTTAAAGGTTTTGCAATTAAACCCAGTAATGTGGGATCTCATCATTTACAGAGATTCACTATTCTCTGCAATGCTAAAAATACAGCTGGTCTGCAGAACAGAAAGTAGCAGGTGATCTTCCAGTTAATAGTTACCCAGGCAAGAGAGAACATGTGCATTGCAGACTAATCCGAGCAAAATATCATGATCCGGTATATGCCTTACATTCCTTTGTCAAGAGCACCTAGTGATCTGTGCTGAGACACATACAGCTGCCTACGAGCTGCTTCTGAACACTTTGAAGCTGAAGATATTGTGTACAGTTGGTCCACATTGTGCTGAAGCAGAGATGATTAACCAAATTGATTCATTACACTAATGTGTGTGTAAAACAATGCTGTGGTTAATAAACAGACTTACCATTTGACATCCCTGATACATATACATTCTCACTGCGTTGTGAAGAAACTGCATTTCCTGTAAGGACAGAAAAAAACTAAATAAGACATGACGCTTCAGTGTCACAACTCACAAACCAATATGCGCAGATGAGACGAAATTTTTAAGTGTCTGGTGGCCAGTCCGAGACACCTCAGCAGGACTTTTAAAACCCAAGCTTGAAATTTCATCCACAGTCCTCGGGGGAAAATAAAAAAAAATAAAATAAAAAAAAAGAGAAACAATGTGGAGTTGTTATCAAAGCATGTTTAACATAACACAGCTTGTTACCAGGCTGACCCAGAATGCTTCCCACATGTATGAAGCATCTTAGCACTATTTAATACAAACACACACATCAAGTTTGAAGACACATTATTTGTGGTTAAAATGCACACATAAGACTATTCTGACCAAGTCTGACACCAATATTGAAATGGATTAATATGACACATTAATCCAGAGAATAGACATCTCTGTAGAACTGGTAAACTGTTATAGCATGTTGTGACCTGCACCTAGTTTGTGACCTTGCCAATAATAGACCCAATGTCTTGTTCCAAATGTATTGAAGAATGTCATCAAAATTGTATAACCCTTGGCTAATATTTTGACTTTGAACTAAGGCTGGGCGATATGACAATATATATTGTGGCAACGATATATAGTGTCAATCAATACGGATTTTGCTATATCGTGTATTTCGCGATATGTTAATATTCATGTGTGCAACGTGGGCTTATCTATCAATGGGCAGGGATTCACGTAAGACAGAGAGAATTTAAGAAATGATGGTAAGGGTTTAAAAATGTTCACAGAACGTCCAAGCAAATTCAATTACATTCATCTTGAGGCGAGTCACGTGATGCCATGCGAGGTTCGGACGTGTGAACGGCAAGCTTTTGATATAAACCGGTGAGATTCGATACACTCTGTTCCATAACTGTTCTAGGAAGACAATATGTCAAAGAATTCAATATCCTCGGACTCTGGGAGACATTAAAAGACACTTACGTGTTCAAGCCGATGCCTCTCCGGGCCTCGAGCCAGGGACTCGATTTGGCCGGAGAGGTGAAAGAGATTCGCCAAGAATTGCTGAGCGTATTGGCAATGCTGACGAAGGTCGTTGCTGACTTGGAGGATCTTGCTGCAATAATGCGAAATTCACTGAGATGGTTACAAGTGTGCAGGATGCTGAGAAACAGATCTATTATCTGGAGTCGTCAGACAGGGAATTAGCTGCTTATCCGCTAGTGACCAAGGCGGATTTGGAGCGCATCTGGGAGAAGCTGGAGGATTTGGAGAATCGTAACTGGCGGAATAACGTCCGAATAGTTGGAATTCCTGAGGGAGCAGAGGGTCAGAATATGGTGGAATTCCTGGACGGGCTCTTTACGAATCTGCTTGACATAACAGGCCATAAGCTGGAATTCAAGCGAGCTCACAGGGTCCCGGCTCGGCGATCCACTGAGGGAGACAGGCCCTGATCAATTCTGGCCATTTTTTTTTTATTAATTGTTTTGTGTGTGCTGGTTCCGCTAGAGGCTGGAGTTTGATTTGTGGAGGAAAACACCTTCGGAACAGTTATGTGGTTGAATCTACACATTCTTTGTGTTTACCCCGCCTATTGGCTGGAGTTTGTTTTATAGATTATCTTCTGTTGTGTAATTCTGTCTTACAAAATTTGTATAGATACACCGGACTTGAGCAATCCAATGGCAAATTTGTCGCGGGGGCTCTCGTAGGCATACATGGACTGTTTGAGTTTAGAGGGATGGACACTGGTTGGCACTGTCGTGCGCAGGGTTAATGCGCACGTTTTTCTTTTTTTCCTGTTTGTTTGGTTTGGGGGGCAGTTTGGGGTTTGACTGTTGCACTAATGTTGGGATGTAGTCTTTATAAGTTTATTTTTGACACAATCTATTTTTTCCTAATATATCAAAATGTCAAATGTTAGTATGTGTGGACTGTCTCTCTACATGGAATGTGAATGGGTTGGGGCACCCCATAAAAAGAAGGAAAGTTATTTATCGTATGATAAGATGTAGTGTTTCTTCACGAAATGCATCTTTCCCCGCAGGAAGCTGAAAAATTTGGGAAGATATGGGGTGGACGTTTTTTTTTTTGCTGGCTCAAGTAAGAGCAGAGGAGTCATTACACTGAGAAGTAAACAATCTACAATCTACAATTCAAATGTCTCAAACAGATTAAAGATAAATTAGGAAAGTAGAAGGCTGGGGTTTAGGGACTTATTTGCTAAAAAATGGGGCAAATATTTAGTTTTTTTGGGGAATTCTCGGGGAGGGGATGTGGAGAGTGTAGTTTAGTTTAATCATGTATGTTTATTATTATTTTATTTATTTGTTTATGTATGTGTATATATATATAATAAATATATTGTGTATGTATGTGTATGTATATGTGTGTGTGTGTGTGTGTGTGTGTGTATATATACATATATATACACACACACATACACACACACACACACACACAATTATTTTTATTTATTTTATTTTTTTGGATTGTGTGTGTTATGTGGGACCACAGGGGTGTTCGTTAGGGGTCAGGATGGGATTGTATTAGTAGGGTTTAAATGTAAAATGTTGATTCTTTATATATGTGAGTTTTTTTTCTACTGTCATATACATATGAATCAATAAAAATGTTAATTACAAAATAAGAAATTAGGAAGAGTCATTGTAGTTTTAGCAGAAATGCAGGGGCAAAGTTTGATTTTGGCAAATATTTACGCACCTAACGCTGATGATCAGGGCTTTTTTATAGATCTTAAAAAAGGGATGTTGCAAGCCACTGACAACCCTCATGATACAATATTGGGAGGAGACTTTAATCTATTGATGGACTCAGTCCTTGATCATAGTGAAGCAAAAGTGTGTAAGCCCCCTAGAGCAACACTGATGCTTCAGAGGATGTGTAATAATCTTGGTCTTACAGATATTTGCAGACTTTTGAACCCATCTGGTAGGGGCTATAAATTTTTTTTTTTCATCAGTTCATAAGATTTATTCTAGAATAGAGTTTATATATATATATATATATATATATATATATATATATATATATATATATATATATATACCCAAGTCCTTCATTTCATCTGTTGTGGATTGCTCAGTTGGAAACATCTTAGTCACATATGAGAAAAAGAAATCATGTAGTTGGTGCTTTAATGTATCCCTTTCGCAAAATCCTGAATTCCAACAAATGTTAAAGACTGAAATCAATGTTTATATGGAGACCAACTGGTCCTCAGTATCCTCTGTGGGCATGGCTTGGGAGGCACTTAAGGCAGTTCTTAGGGGTCGGATCATACGGTATGCCTCATTCATCAAAAAATCCAAAGCACAAGAACTCGTGGATTTGGAAGGGAATATTAAAAGTGCCGAGGCAGAGCTAAAGTGCCGAATGTCGTCTGATGGCCTCAGAGAATTGACCTGACTGAAATACAGATATAAAACTATTTTGTCACGGAAGGTGGAGTTTTGGCAATTCAGGGCAAGACAGTCATACTTTGAATCGAGGGACAAAGCAGGGAAGCTTTTGGCTAGATATATAAAGCAGAGAGAGTCTTTTTCTACCATTCCCTCAGTGAAATCTGCTGGTGATGAAATTTTTACCTCAGCCATTAATATTAATAATGCTTTTAAAGTATTCTATCTTGATCTCTATAGTTCCACATCTTCGTCTACTGATGAAGATATTAGAAACTTTGTGGAACCATTAGAACTCCCTAAACTGACGACTGAGCAAAACAATTATCTTGATTCTGAGATAAACTTGGAAGGAGCTTGGCGAGGTAATTAAGGCCTTGCCTACAGGCAAGACTCAGGGCCTAGATGGCTTTACCGCTGAATTTTTTAGAACTTATGCTACAGAATTGGCTCCACTTTGGTTAGAAATTTATACGGAATCATTAAAGAATGGAAAGCTTCCGTCAACCATGACACAAGCCCAGATCAGTCTGATTCTTAAAAAGGACAAAGATCCAAGCAAGTGTAAGATTTACCGTCCAATTTCCCTGATCCAACTAGATGTAAAAATATTGTCAAACATTCTGGCTAACCGATTAAGTTATGGCATCTCTTATACATATAGATCAGGTGGGGTTTATTCGGGGCTGCAGCTCTTCTGATAATATTAGGCATTTCATCAATATCATGTGGTCTGTGGCGAATGATTAGACTCTGGTCGCTGCCATCTCACTTGAAGCTGAAAAGGCATTTGATATGGTAGAATGGGATCATCTTTTTGAGATTTTGGAAATATATGGGTTCAGGAATACTTTTATTAGATGGATTAAGTTACTTTACAGACACCCGGTAACGGCGGTACAAACAAATGGATTAATTTCAGATTATTTTACTCTGGATAGGGGCACCCAGCAGGGTTGCCCTCTTTCCCCGTTATTGTTCTGTCTTACCCTGGAACCATTAGCAGACGCGATAAGAAAGGAGGATGATTTTCCAGGGGTGGTGGCGGGAGGTATGGCACATAAGCTTTTGCTTTATGCTGATGATATTTTATTATTCGTCACCGACCCCATTATATCTATGCCTTGCCTCCACAGAATTATTAATTCCTTTTCTAAATTCTCAGGATACAAAGTCAACTGGTCTAAATCCGAAGCTTTGGCTCTGACAGCATACTGCCCAGTAATGGCTTTTCAGCCGGGTGCCTTCCAGTGGCCCAAACAGGGCATTAAGTATTTGGGCATTTTATTTCCAGCAAATATGTCTGATTTAGTTAGAGTTAATTTTGACCCCTTAATAAAAAGAATCGAGCGATGTGGGCAGGTGGGCTTCATTACATTTAATTATGATTGGGAAGGTTAATGTTATTAAAATGAATTGTATTCCAAAATTTAACTACCTGCTACAATCTCTCCCTGTAGATGTCCCCCTCTCTTATTTCAAGCAATTTGATAGCATGGCGAAGTCCTTCATTTAGAATGGTAAATGTCCCAGATTACATTTTAATAAATTACATAGGCCGATTGAAAATGGTGGGCTAGGCCTACCCGAGATTTTGTTTTATTATTATGCATTCGGTTTTAGACATTTTGCTCATCAGGGTTTTTCCTGGATCAAAAAGAGGCAGAGGTGATACCATCCTGATCATGTGCACACATACACTTGTACCATGCCTTCCACTGGCTGAAGCAAACACTTACAAGCAACATATTTTAGGTGTTCTAATAATTAGATTATTGAAGAAAATGACAATTATCAACTTATATTTAATTAGCATATTTAATTAAAGCTAACCTGTTTAACATTTAATTAAATACAACATAACAGCTAATGTGTTCATTTATAGTTAACAAACAGCAAACTTGATAAAGATCATCTCTGATCTCAGGTATGTGGGTGGGTATGGTGGGAAGGGACGATGTGTAGAGACCAATCGGCCACTGTTTCACAGCTTGGATTGGACTGATCGCTTAGATTGACAGGTCTTGATTTAACATGCGCACAACTGAAACAGTGCTGGATCTTATTACTTGTTACTTATTCTATGTAATTATGTTTCTGGTTTATTGTGGCATTTACAAATGCAAGTAGTTCTTAGGTTCATTAAACCCTTAGATCACTTGTTTGGAGAGTTTTTTGGACTTTTGATAAAAATAAAAAAAAAAAGGCTATCTTGGTTCCAAATGCCATAACTTGCTTTGAGATAATACAAGATTTTGCCCAGATACAGTTGACATGATTGTAGTCATCATGTCAAGCATGAATAATTAAAATGAATAAATAAACTACATCACTTTCTCAGCAGTGTTGTAACATAAGAGCCTCCAAACTTGAGATGTACGTTTGCATTTTTGAGAAAATCAAGATTATGCATGGTTAGTAATTTTCTGAGTCACTGAAATAAGGCCATGAAGCACATAATAGATTTTGTAGACTCCAGTTTTCGCTCACAAAATTAAATTTGAGACACTTTGTGTTAGAAAGGCCATATCGGATCACGCTCTTCTTCTGAGGTAAATTCACAGCGTGTCTTCTTCCAAAAACGATAATGAGCTCAAATGGGAAAGACTGTACCCCTCGTTGGTTTCATATGGATTACACAATCAGAGAATATTTGTTTTTGATTTAAATTGGTTCATTTAAAGTAGACAATTCAAGCTTTCTTTAGACATATCTCTCATGTCTGTGAGGCAAGAATACACGGAGTTTCGGTTCATTTTCATGATGCGCTCCAGACAGAAGTTCACGGAGACTGAGACGGCAGAAAGCGCATCCTGTATGATTTCTTTATTTTACAAAACCAGAAAGTTTTGCTGTTATTGTGAGTGTATACAAATAAAAAGTAAACCCTTTATAGTTTCGAATGATTTCTTACTCTTATCTGTATGACCAAAAATGACAGAGTATTTCTTTCTGCTGTTATTAGGGAAAAAGTCAGGTGATCGCGCCAGCGCCTCCGGTGACCACAGAGGATTGACTATGTTATCAATATGAAAAAACAACTCAAACAAGAGCAATTCAAATACTGAATTTGGGGGCATTTCCGACCTTGCACGACGCTATTTTGAGTCAACGCCTGATTAGCTTGCTTGTTGTTAAGCTTAATGGAGGGCTATTGCCTAACTTCTGCTGGCTCTATGGAGATTTTTTTTTATAGTGGTTTAATTTCATAGCACCACTTGGGGTCTATCTGTGCACGTGACTGGCTGCCTGAGTTTCGTCGACAGTTGGAGGCGGTTGCCTCATAATTCTCTATGCAGGAAAATCCCTGCTCATTGGTCACTTCCACCTGAGAGAGCCCCTCTCTGGTTTTATTGAAGAAGAAGTTCTTGCACCTATTCCGCCATTGCAAAGCCTATCAAACTAATTGGAGAAGTTAAGTTACACCCCGTTATCTCGCAGTTGAACTCGGTATGGACAAAAGTGTCCAGTGTTTTTAATTTGGACATTTATTTAAATGTTGCCTCGAGCATATGGCAGAACCCAAAATTACATATTAATAAGTCCCCTTTCTGCTGGTCAGAGACGATTGTGAGGGAGGTTAATACACTCTGTGACCTATATGAGAGTGGAGTGTTGAGATCCATTTAGGGATTCCCAGATCCTAGTTCTTTAGGTATTTACAGCTGCACCACCTGCTCTGTACTGTTTTTGGGAGTAACACATACCCCCCTAAAGCGGCAGATACTCTGGGAGTGTGGGCTTAGACTTCCTGCTAATTTAGAGTCTGGGGGACAGAGCTTTAACTTCTATCAAGAGATTATGGTAGAAAGATTTAAACTTGGTATTGGAGGAGGGAGTGTGGGCTAGGATTCTAAAAAACTTCAAGTCTGCATCTAGAGATGCAAGGGTGCGTCTTATGCAATTTAAGATTTTACATCGATTCTACTGGACCCCCTCTAGATTGTGTAGGCTTGGTCTTAAAGACACACCCACCTGCTGGCAATGCCAATCAGAAGATGGAGACACAACCCATGTTTTTTGGTGGTCTGTAAAGATCCAAGAATTTTGGATGAAGGTTCAGAGTTTTATATGTGACGTATTGGACACTCAAATTTCATTTTGCCCCAGACACTGTATTTTGGGGGATGGGGCGGTCATCAATATGGGGGATAAACACACAAAAAAAAATTTGGTTCTGACCAGTGTTATGATTGGCAGGAAGGTTATTTTAAGGGGGATGGAAGTCGGATTTACAGGGGAGCACAGTGTGTGATCACTTGTGCTACTCAATCATTTTTTAACCCAGAAAAAAACCCTGAGAAAAACATCTACACAGAACAGGATGACGCCCAAACAAGTCAAGAAAATGAAGGAGCTTGATATTAAAACAGGTGCGACATCTGTGTTGTAGGTTCACAAAACTCAACACAGAGCAGAAAAATATAATATGCAAACTGTCGTGTGACGATCATCACTCGTAATAAAAGCTATTTGTTGTATCTCAAAATGAAGCTCGCAAAAGAATATTCTGAGAGCTAAAAGATGTTGGCATTAGACATTAATTTGGCTGTATTATTTTTTTTTACAAGTGTTTATTTTCGTTGCATTATTTTTCTTCTTTTTTACTTATGTATTATTCTTGATAAGATCTAGAGTTTGAGGAAAGTTTATTATAATAATATTAATAATAATAATAATATTAGTCAACAACATAGACTGAACTGTGGCATAAGGTGAAATTTATCATTATGGCAAGAATGACTTTAAACTAAGGCCACGTTCACACTAATACGTTTTCGTATGAAAAAGCATCCTTTTCTCTACGTTTTGGCCTTCCGTCCACACTGAGACAGCGTTTTTGTCAGCAAAAACTGAGCTTTTTAAAAACGCTCTCCCAAGTGATATAAATTTGAAAACACCTTCACGTTGTAGTGTAGACAGGGAAAACAGATATATCTGAAAACTATGATGTATTTGTTGTCACGTGGCACAGTCATGTGATCCATTCAACCAAAACAATCAAGATGGTGGCCTGTGTTATAGCGGCGCTGTTGTCAGGCATGTGATCGGCTAAGCACAAAAAAGTAAGAAATGTACACAGCAAAGTGGGGGACAGCGAACAGTCTACTGTAGCCTACTGTTTAAATATAATGTAAATTATTACACTTAAGAAATGCACGTATTGGCATTGTCCTCTTAAAATATTCCTAGTTCAGTGTATTTTAATAAATTTAGGCAATGTTTAGTATGAATTGCTTTTAGTAATAACTTATAAACAAGATAACTTTACATATCAGAGTTAATTAAAACTTCATGTTATGGATCATGGGATATTTCGGACCTTTGGACATATTTTATTTTTTTATTTGAAATTAAATTATAACACTCCGTAAACACAAGAAGCCTACATAACACACTGTGTGTGCTGGTGAGACGTCAGCTGAATGTGCTTCCCCAACGATCACTGACATTATTGTAGGCTGGGATGAAACAAGGAGACCAGCAGATCAACTGTGCTTGTTTTCATTTAGTAATTTAACACACTATCATGGTGTATGCAGAAAACAATGTTTATTTATAGAGAAACACTCCAACACTGATTACATTGAACCCGCTTCATCTTAATCTGTGCCGCTCTTCTTCTCTGATGCTGACATGACATGCAAGCGCCCTCTAGCGGCGGATGACTGTATAGACAGCCTAATCAAAGTCTGCTGGCATGGTTCCTGAACACATTTGTTCTGAAATTAATTAACCGACTATCAATAATCTTTATTGACCAAATTATTAACGATGATTAATCGATTATCGATAAATTATTAACATCCCCAATGCTGTCATCTCAGTGTTTTCCCGCACATGGCCGCTAGATGGCGCCATTAGCTCGTGCAGTACTAACTGAAGCGGTCAACGCAGGCTGTTTTTAAACGCAGATATGGCATGCAAGGCTACATCGCGATTTCAATCTTAATTCCATAATGCTGCATTAATGGATATTATACCATTTTCTCAGAGGTCAACGTTTGAAGTTTTTAAAGAGTTTTTGATGGGTTTTCCTCTCAACATGTGCGTACATGTAAGTGCAAGTTTTTACAACTGTCATGCTGGTTTTTACACATTAATGTGAAAATGACAATTAATAAAAATGCAATATTACATGTTCTTATGAGTGCCAACCCCTCTTCATCGTGTGGCTAGTATTATTTCTGCATTGTGCATTTACAACAAAGTTTTTACAGAGAGCGGCCTGCCAAAAAGTCATGTCCATTTTTATTACATCCATAACTCGTTCATTTCACAATCTAAACAGGGGAAAAACTTGTCTATACTGAACATTTTCTAATGTCTGCACTGTATCTGCAGCGTTTTATGGTTATACATACAAGTGGTTCGATATATTGGTAATGAGTACTTATGAATATCACGATTTCACTGCAAATATCACGTTAGTAACTGCAGCTTAACAATAGCTATTTTTAACCTGTCAGCAACTGTGACAATGATTTAAAGCCATTTTATATCCAACCATTTTATTTCTCTTGATTATTTAAAATAATGTCTTACTCGAACAAAGTCCTGATGGTGAAAATCAGAAGCCTTCGTCTCGCACGTTTTCAACAAAGTGTGTGTGACGCAGAAGCAGCTGTGAAGTTTGAGTTGAACAAGGGAAGGTTGAATGACACTTGTAAGAAAAATGCTATGCTAAATATTGTCGATAACATATGAACTCCGATGAAATATTATCCCTGTGTTGTGGGGTTTGCAATTGCACATAGGGACAGAGATCTTACTTTTTGGAGAAACGTCATCTGGTCTGATGAAACAAAAATTGAACTTTTTGGCCATAATGACCATCGTTATGTTTGGAGGAAAAAGGGTGAGGCTTGCAAGCCGAAGAACTCCATCCCAACTGTGAAGCATGGGGGTGGCAGCATCATGTTGAAGAAGAAGAACATATATTGAAGAAGAATTTCACCGTATATGTGCAAATGTATAATGTGTGATAAATAAAGAAAATTATTATAATTATTAATTATTATGTTGTGGGGGTGCTTTGCTGCAGGAGGGACTGGTGCACTTCACAAAATAGATCGCATCATGTGGAAGG
Organism: Myxocyprinus asiaticus; assembly: GCF_019703515.2. NCBI lineage: Eukaryota > Metazoa > Chordata > Actinopteri > Cypriniformes > Catostomidae > Myxocyprinus > Myxocyprinus asiaticus. The sequence goes on from NC_059373.1 coordinate 37,583,116, forward strand.
AAAATGATGTGGATATATTGAAGCAACATCTTCCAGGAAGTTAAAGCTCGGTCGCAAATGGGTCTTCCAAATGGACAATGACCCCAAGCGTACCTCCAAAGTTGTGGCAAAATGGCTTAAGGACAACAAAGTCAAGATATTGGAGTGGCCATCACAAAGCCCTGACCTCAATCTGATTTTGTGGGTAGAACTGAAAAAGCTTGTGTAAGCAAGGAGGCCTACAAACCTAACTCAGTTACACCAGTTCTGTCTGGAGGAATGGGCCAAAATTCCAGCAACTTATTGTGAGAAGCTTGTGGAAGGCTCCCCAAAACATTTGACCCAAGTTAAACAATTTAAAGGCAATGCTACCAAATACTATGTGTATGTAAACTTCTGACCCACTGGGAACGTGATGAAAGAAATAAAAGCTGAAATAAATAATTCTCTCTACTATTATTCTGACATTTCACATTCTTAAAATAAAGTTGTGATCCTAACTGACCTAAGACAGGGAATGTTTTCTACGATTAAATGTCAGGAATTGCGAAAAACTGAGTTTAAATGTATGCAGCAAAACCATATTGGCCTATATTTCCCATATAGAAGACTAAAGTCCATATAATGAGGTTAATGTTATTATATAACTTAGCCTAATTGATGCATATTTGTATTGGGTATTCTTTCCTAAACTAAAAGGATCTGAGAAAACAATTAAATTAATCAATATTGGTTATTTTAATCTATCGACTGCCCAAACAATCAATAGTTTCAAATGTATTTTAGCCACAATTTCTGTTGTACAGGTTTAACAAAGCAAAATGAAAATGTTTCCAAGCACCCCTGGACCCTGCTGAAGTACCCCTGGGGTGCATCTACCCCTGGTTGGGAGTCCCTGCTGTAAGGGCTCCTTTAAACAAAAGTAGTCTTTGTTCCCTTCATTCACCCCGACCTGATCTCATGCACACAAGCCATGTCATCACATTTTACTCTAGATGTTTAAGTGTTGGTCTGAGAGTTTCACCACATCTTCACATGGCAGCAGTTAGCCAAATCCCATTTTAATCATTAAAGAAACCACAATGTCTGTGGATGCAAACCAACAGACTATTTTCCCATGGAGGCACCATCATTGATTTCTTTTAACATCCCTACTCTGTTATTTCACTGCTATTACAGAGCATTTAGGAGATCGTATTTCATACTATACACTTGAAGTTGCTCATAACCAACAAGTATTTCATACAAATATAATATACACATAAACAGACATCTCGTGATATTTGAGAGAAGTCTAGAATGTTGTAACTTACCCTTAACAACGAAGAGCAGATGTGTCCATAATATAAAGAGCTTCTTCAAGCTCGAAGTGGAGGCCATAACAGCTCTTAAACGATCAAATGCGCCACGTTGTAGCTTTACTGCCGTTATTTCTACACAAATCTGTGTTTGTGTTGATACAGATTAAACACTACCCGTCCAACATTTCCTTTCTTATCTCTATCTCACTAAAACACAAATGCTGCAGCCAATTGAAGGTCCAGTGTAAAAGATAAGAGAATATAACCGATAAAAGTACCAATTTAAAAAGGAGAATTTTCCTAAACAGAAAGCACAAACCAGTTCAAAGCAAATCCAGTTCACAACAAAGCCGCTAATGCTAACCAGCTAATGCTAATGTCAGCCTACACATCTAATCTACAATATCAAACCCATTGCCTGGATTAATGCATCTACGAGGTGAAATGTCCATTTAACTAACTAAACAGGTCGTTAAATCCTCTGATGTCCATCGCGGGTATAATTCAAATAAAATGACTGAATGCATCAGTGTTTGACTAGCCGGCTGTGCTAGCGCTATTGTTCTTAACTCTCGAGCTCCTGTAAAACACACACAAACAGTGTCCTTCAAATCCTGAGACGAGATCAACACTAATCTATCGATGATCCGACGTCAAAGCGCTAATTCCGGGAGTTTAAAGGTGTTAAGGAGCCCTAATCCAGACAAATATAGCCACACACTGATCTACAGCATGACGACACTCGCTGATATCTGATCAATAAAACACTGGATATAATGCGACATACATGAAGCTTGATCAATAACATGATCGTCCGCTCGTCTGACTGTAATCCACAAACATACGGTGAATTTGGGCCTTTGAGATCGCTCGTGTGTTGTTACA